>NC_041410.2:30755023-30934524 GCF_900747795.2 Erpetoichthys calabaricus
TTTCTGTTACTAACAATGATCTGGATTTTTGATCATAATTATTATATTTATGCTATTATTAGGGATTCAAAAAGAATTATTATAAATCGTGTAATCCTTAAATTCATTACATTTATTAAACTAATACTGAAATCAAGATAAAAAAAATATATTGGAATTTGTTTAATAATTTATAAAGGTACACTAGTTAGAATAAAGCTAGGAAATTGTTAATTTAGTAGAACACAAACTCATGATATCAATACTTTATGAAGTAATTCTCATGTACAATAAAAATAAAATGTGTCAAAACAAATTAATAGACAAAACCACACTAAATTAAGCTGTTCAAACTTCAAAATATAAAAATTTAAAGAATTTGTATTAACTAAGTAGTACTGTCAGCATACCCTGTGATTAGATTACTTTGTTAAATACCAAACCGTACTCAACACTACCCATCATAATCATCAGGTTTACTTTAATGCTTGTGTGCAACATCTTCTTACATATACTGTGAATACATGTTTATCAGTGGAGTTTATTTAACATTGGCTATTTTGATGTGTTGCAAAATCCTTATTAATAGTTCTGTGTTAACCTTTTAATAATATTTACAATTTTACTTATTTCTAAAAATGTTTTCATTTCACACTTTTAGAATACACTTTTAGTTATGATTGGCATTAACCCTTTCCTACTGAATAAATATCTTATACAACTGATGATCCTCTGCGGTGGGCTGGCGCCCTGCCCGGGGTTTGTCTCCTGCCTTGAGCCCTGTGTTGGCTGGGATTGGCTCCAGCAGACCCCCGTGACCCTGTAGTTAGGATATAGCGGGTTGGATAATGGATGGATAGATGGATGATCTTGGATCATCCAGCTGAGGCTGAACAATAAAAGTGCACCAGGAGTGTTGAAAGTGGACTGAATATACGGCCATGCAGTGTATTTTTCACAGGTTCATAGCAGTATCAGAGGTACAAATAGTGATCCCTATCTGGAGACCTATTAGATATGAGCAGCAAAGCAGTAATGATGTAGAAAAAATAAAGTCTGGACCTTAATCACTTAATACTTGTGAAGAGACGTGACAAGTGTCCTGTGCTTTATTGTGGAGTTTTGTAGACTATCTTTTGAACATAAAAACAGTATTATAAGCAGCAATTTAATTATTTAAAGAGTGAAAACGTCTGTCCGTAAATCTGCCATGGGTGGTAACTTAACATATGACGAGGTACCTCCCTGACAAACAGTCAATTCAGCTGTTACTTCATTACTTCATAAAGTATTGATATCATGAGTTTGTGTTCTACTAAATTAACAATTTCCTAGCTTTATTCTAACTAGTGTACCTTTATAAATTATCAAACAAATTCCAATATATTTTTTTTATCTTGATTTCAGTATTAGTTTAATAAATGTAATGAATTTAAGGATTACACGATTTAACTAAGTCAACTAAGGCATGTTAAAATCAAGGTATTTCATTACTAGAACCTTGTACTCCAACAGTGGTGTTATTAGATGTTCACTTGAATAATTTAATTCTCTTAGAATATGTTTTTCCAAGCAAAACCACATGTTGAAATATGGGTTTCTTTATTTATAGAACATCTGTGTGCCTTTAATTTTGCATTATAATGTTTCCTGATCAAAGTTATTACTTCATGATGTCACAATATTATTCTGTTTTGCATATATGCACCACCATGTTATGATTCCCCTTTACCAGCATGCTGCTCTCGGGTGCCAAGAAGCATGGTTTTTGGATGGCACTGCATCCTACGGTATTAGCACAATTTCGTAAATACTGGCATGATGATATATTTGAATCAGTGATTTGGATGCAAAACTCAAATGAATGTAGTGTGAATGTTTCCCTCAAATTGCAGGTTTACAATCTTTTGTTTTTTTTCTCTCAGTGCTTTCTTTTTAGCAATTAGACTTTTTTGCAGTAGGCTTTGTTTTCTTGGTTGTAAGCTGTTTCTAGTTTTAATTGGTTCATCTCTTGGGATCTCATTTATAAATCTTTGTATGGATTCTATTGTGAAAATATGCACATGCCAAAAAAGCAGGAAGATTAGTACAACAAAAAATAATCACATTTTTAAAACCTGGCATACACACAATTTATGCACAATTTAACTAAATAAATCATCTTGTAAATCTGCGTAAGTGAACACGTCTTGAACACTGCTAGGTTGCCACCCTCAAACATCCATACATGGACTATGCTAACGAATCTGATGCAATAGTGATGCTGCAGGGTGGTACAGCAACCTCCCACCTGACGCATTCAGCCGCTACCAATTGCATTTGAGGAGTCCTGTGGTCTGCATGCCACTGAAATGCAGCCCCTCTGCAATCTGAGGGATTGGGGGAAAAGAAAGGTGCCAGTGTCTTGGTGGGTAGCCATTGTCATCTGGCACATGTAATGGCATGATTACTGTTACAATGCCTAGTATAGAAAATATGAAACACTGAGGGCTCAGCCAGTTACCTTAACAACAAGCCAGCCATTATATACAGCAAATTCAGTAAGTCGTCTGATAAACACTACTTAGACTCAAAATAAATGAATCATGGATTGATCCAGGCAACCGAGCCATGACATTTGCCAGCATCATTTTGGTATCAAAGATGTGTTAATGAAATGTGACTGCTTATAATTAATAAATAAAAGCAGCATCATTCTCACTATGTGTGCTTATTGCAATATGAGTATTGTCAAAACTTAATCACATCCCCTGAAAGAAATTCCTGATGACACTCCTCTACCTTCAAGTCTCTCTTAAAGGATACTAAAATAGCTTATACGTGCTATTTTTAAACAAAAAGACACTGATTTTAAGAGATTCTGCCAAACAGAAAACAAGCAGTACATGCTACCTCTGCATTTGTAGTCTTTCTCTAACCCTTCATCCCAGAGAGAAGGGATTCCTCCATATCAGATCAGAACCACAATACACTGTTTGTGCCACGTGGGAATGTTTTGTTTTGATTTACTTTTGTATTTATGTGCGAACTCACAAAAGTGAAGAGAAACATATCCTAACCCAAAGAAAACTAGCACCATGAGTATGGAATAAAATAATTATTTCAAGATCCCTTTGGTTGTCACAAACATGCATTAGAGCACAGAAGGCATTATTAAAAAAAAAAAAAACTAATTAGAGGACATATTCAGTAAGTTTTAGGCTTTTATTTTCTGGTGGTGTTTCATGTCCCATTAATTCCAATGTAACAATAATAATAATAATAATAATAATAAAGATATATATTTTTAATTTCTGCAAAACCCTGGATTTCAGAACACAATTTTATTTGGCAAATGCATATATTTCAAAAAGCATTTGATATAATCAAACACCAAAGATTAATTCTGAAAGTAGAAGCTGTAGGCATCAGAGGTAACCAACAAAACTGGATCTCTAGTTGGTTAATTGGCAGGAGACAAAGTGTACAGATATGAGGAGAATGCTCATTGTGGAGTGAGGTTATCAGAGGAGTCCCTCAGGGGTCTCTCCTTGGACCATGTCTCTTTCCGATTTCTATTAATGACACTGATTCTGGTATATTTTGCAAACTTGTGAAATTTGCAGATGATACTAAAATTGGACGGATAGCAGAACTGAAGAGACAGCAAAAAGAATTCTAAAAGAGTTGGACAACCTTCAGAAATGGGCAAATACCTGGAAAATTTAGTTTAATGTAGAAAAGTGAAAAGTGCTACATGTGACCAAAAAGACCATCAATTATAAAACAAGATGGGAGACACTACCATACAGGAAGAAAACTGTGATAAAGATTTAGAGGTTTATATTGGCAAAACATTTTTATTGACAAAGCAATACACAGAAGCAGTTTAAAAAGCAAATAAAATATTAGTTTATATAATTTTATTCTTCTAATATACATCCGGGGTGCGGTGGGCTTGCAGTGGGCGCCATTAGGAAGGGGGGGAGGTCCTTTTTAAATTTTATATACGAAAATGTCTCTTTTTCAATTTGTTATTGCTTTCCTAGTTTTTTTTAATGAAGGAATGTTATGCTTAGACTACATAATGCACTAGTAGGACCACATCTGGAGTATTGTGTGCAGCTCTGGGGCCTCATGTATAAATGGTGCTTACCACACAAAAATGTTGCGTACGACTGTTTCCACGCTCACATCGAGATGTATAAAAACAAAACTTGATGTACAGCTACGCACATGTTCACGGTAGCCTCAGATCATGCGTATGCATGTTTCAGCTCTGTTTTGCAAAAGGGTGGCACCCAGCATCAAAGCAGTGTTACTATTTCTGTGTGGTTTCGTTTCGTTTTTAGATTTGCATCTATGATGCAGACTTTATTAAATACATCAAAATTAATTGCATATCATTTACAAATTTAAGGCACTTGATTGTTATCAATGGTGCACAGAATGGCTAAACTATTCAATCTACCATGGCTGGTTTAGCGTTGTTAGAAGACATTTCAAATGGAAGAATTAGAAGAGAGTGTGTATTTAGTGATCGTACTGAGTTCTTGTCCCATGATGATGATTAGCTTCTAAGTCGATTTAGATTTCCAAGAGCTATCCTCTTGGATATGTGTGCTGAACTGGGACCAGCTTTACAAAGGCAGACTTTGGGGAACTGTGCTCTACTTGGTCCTTTGCAAGTTCTGTCCTCACTCGTGTTTTTAGTGACAGAAGCTTTTCAACATGAACTGGCTGATCAACTAAGTATTTCTCAGTCATCACTGAGTCACGCCATGCCAGCTGTATGCGATGGTATTACCTGCTTGTCATCAAGATTTGAAATGAACATACATTAAAACTTGTGTTAAAACTCTGTAAATACTATCCAGAATTGTTCATCACCATCAATGACTTGGTAATTATACTCTGTACAGTTGTTTTTGAACTAGTGTGCCATAGAAATAACAATGCCAATGTCAATGTCAATTTATGTATATAGCACATTTAAAACAACATATGAATGCTGTGGCCAAAGTGTTTTACAATAAAAGAAGAAGAAAAACATACAATTAACATAAATAACATAAATAGAAATAAAATAAATGAACATAAATAAAATAAATAATAAATAGAAGTAAGATTACTGTACATAATCAGTGAGGAAACCATCAGTATTACTGAAGGTCACGGAAAGCATGTAATGAGGTAAAGAGTTCCATAGACGAGGAGCAGCAGCTGCAAAAGCCCTGTCCCCCTTAGTTTTACATTTGGTACGAGGGACAAGAAGAGACAACTGACCAGAAGATCTAAGCACTCTGAATGGCTGGTGTAAAACACACAATTCGGATAAATAGGCAGGAGCAAGCCCATGTAAAGATTTAAACACTAGCAACAAGATTTTAAAATCAATTTGAAAACTGACAGGCAGCCAGTATAAAGAAGCTAATATTGGAGAAACAGAATCAGACTTTCTTGACCCAACTAGAAAGCAAGCGGCAGCATTCTGGACCAACTGTTACCTGCGTATCAGGGATTTGCTAATCCCAGAATACAGTGAGTTGCAGTAATCAAGGTGAGAAAAGATAAAAGCATGAGTAGCTTTCTCAAGATCCCTAGAAGATAAAAAAGGCTTGATCTTACCTAATAGACGAAGCTGGAAAAAGCAACTCTTGACTACAGAATTAATCTGTTTCTCAATAGAGAGGTTACTGTCAAAGATAACACCAAGATTGCGGACTTGAGTGTAACAGTGTAGTGCCCCTGGGTCTTGATCAGAGAGAAACACACTCCTCAGTGATTGCTGTTTTGCAGACACATCTCCGAGCTGCTTTTTTTGCTGCTCCCCGTCCTACCCCTTTGGACAGTTTAGCACATCTAAGAGATTTAATGGTTTTGTTGTTGATAGAATCGTGGTGTGCCTTGGGATTTATTGGGTTACAAAAAGTGTGGCCACCACAGAAAAACGGTGGGAAAATACTGCTCTATGTTTTTTCTCCTGGCATGCTAAAAAACATCTCTGTAGCTGCTATCTTGCTTAAAAACTAACACTGTGCATTACTTGGATGGTTATGTTGCATTCTTTGCATAAATTAGTGTAGATCGGGGTGTCGAACTGTGGGCCTGGAAGGCCGCAGTTGCTGCAGGTTTTCATTCTAACCCTTTTCCTAATCAGTGACCAGTTTTCACTGCTAATTAACTCCTTTTCCTTTCATTTTAATAGCCCTGCTTTTAAGGATTCAGTCCTCTGAATTGATTCTTTTCTTCATTAAATGACAGCCAAAAAGAAATGACATGTGAAACAAGCCAACAGATGACCAGCTAAACTGGGATTTCAAACTCCAACCAATTTCACTCCAATCGCTTTTTTAATGTGGAGCACATTTAACCACAGGCTTATTCCAAAATGTTGTGCTAAGAAGCACCTCTGGGGGTCTTTTTTGCCTGCTGCTTTTAGGCACTTCAATGCTTCCTCCAAATGTACTCATTAAGTTCATTTTGAAATATCTGCATAATATACATTTATTTGTATTTAATTATTTATTTATTGATTAATTGACTGGCTGTATTATTTGTCATGTAAATCTGTATCCTTGTTTTTTTAATGCTTCTGCCGCTTTATGCATATAAGTTTCTCCATGAGATTAAAAGTGTTTATCTAAACTAATGTAGTTAAATCTAATGTGCATATGCATGTACCCTATGTAATAATGAAAAGAAGCTTAGAAATGTAACAAGATATATGTCTTAAATAGAAACATCACATACAAGAACTTTTCCATCTATGTGTATTATCAATGTTTCTCTTCATTTTTGTGTGCACTGTCTTTGCTTTGAATGTCACTAAAAGCTTTTCATACTAAAATACTTGGGCTGCGGAATTTTATTGCATATGCCTCACTCTAACTGCCTGAATCATTCTATGAAGCTAAAGCTGCATATATTTGCAAATCCTGAACAAATGCAACTACAGAAATAATAGGAATATTTCTAAAAAATATGCTGTTCATATTAAATTTGATCTCATTTTAGATGGATTTACTGTGAAAATGGATGGAACACAACAAAAGGCATAGGATAAGTGGTAAAAAAAAGAAAACCAGATGAAGCAAAGAGGGAGATGGTAATGGGCCACCCAAAGGTTCTCCTAGCTAAGGAGCCTGGCTTCTGCAGTTATAATATGCATTATATGAATATGTCTGCTGTGTGAAAAGCAGAATAAGAGGACAGAGAATTGACCTAGCATTGCCTTTTCCTTCTGTAAGGCTAATCCTTTCAGATTTTTCCAATATTTGTGAGATCAAGGACATTTTCAATCAGTCGTAGAATTATATAGAAAATATTTAATTTAAAATCTCTTTGAAAGAGGTAAATAGGCTGTACGAGGGATTTTTCATTTGGTAGATCTTAAGAACTGAAAAAATTACCCAATTTTAAAGGGGTCAGGTGTATTCTATGAAAGCTGAAAGGCATAGCAGGACCTTAGAATGTTTTGCATAGCCATCCTGTGTACAGTTTAGTGCAGTTTTTTTTTCCCCATGGGAACATGACTTTGATTTTTTTTAATAAAATGCTATTAACATTCCTGTGTTTTAGTAATCTATAAAAATGTTACCTACTGTGGTAGAAAAAATATAGCAAGATAGACACTTTGGGTGAGATGTGGGGAGAGAGGCGCTACTTTTATTGTACTATTTTTCAAAGAGTCTCAGGTCAGTTTTTAGATTAATTTTAGTTCCATTGGTGCTTTGTTCCAAAATGGAGTGTTTGGGTCACTTTCTGCCTTTCTGACACTTTGAGAGGAGCCATTGGATACTCTTAGTGCAGAGGAATTGGATAAACCTCTAGCGCTACCAGAATTACTAGATGCTATAAAGTCACTTCAGAGTGGGAAAGCAGCAGGCCCAGATGGCTACCCTGCCGAATTTTATAAGAAGTTCTCCACTCAGCTAGCTCCCCTTCTATTAGAAACATTAACAAAAGCTGGAGACAATAAAATTCTACCTTAAACTTTTCGTCAAGCATCAATCACCGTCTTTCCTAAACAAAATAAGAATGTATTACAATGTGCATCATACAGACCAATTTCACTTCTGAATAATGATGTTAAAATACTCTCCAAAGTCCTAGCTAGAAGGATGGAGAAAGTGCTGCCTTCAGTAACATCACAAGATAAAAACTGGATTTATTAAAGGCCGACATTTAGTATCCAATCTTCGACTCCTGTTTAATGTAATATACTCACCCGCAAAGTCAAATATCCCAGAGATTTTATTATCCTTGGATGCTGTAAAAGCATTTGATATGATTGAATGGAACTACCTTTTCACTACATTGGTGAAATTTGGGTTTGGACCAAAAATTTGTGCATGGATTAATACTAGAATTACCAGAGCCTACAAAAAAACTCGTAGATCCGGCCCACCTTAAATTGCTTCTTAAAACCGTTCTCACCTCTCCGCCAGCGTCTTTTGTCATCTAAATGTACTGATAAAGACAAGCTGCCAGCAGCCGGCCATTCCATCCCCCCAACGACTTAGAACGTAAACGAACTTTTCCCAGCTCATGCTTTGATTGATTATCTGGGAGTGAAGTGGAGTTTTAGAGTGGAAATAATAGATTGTTATTTGGAACACACGCATTTCATATGTGTTGCATTTCTACAGTAATCTGTGTAAACACATTGTTAAAACAGAAACGTTTTTTATATTCTAGTAGCAAATGACAAAATGTAGGCATAAACTATATAATGTATGAAGCCTGAAGTCCAAATATCAAAGAAACACTTTCACAAAAGGTACAAAAAAAAGCCACCGCCAAAAAAAGCCGCCTTAGTGTGTGACATTGACACTCATTAGCTATCACTGTTTCCGTGGTGCGACGGTATCAGTCGCTGATTGGGAATCAGAAGGTCATGAGTTCGATCCTGCACAACTCCCTTTTGAGAAGTGTTCTTATTTTCGCTATTTTAGAATAAAAAGATACATTTGATTTCAGTCTGTAACAGCCGGTGTAATTTATGATATTTGTAAAGGTTAGCTTTGTTTATTTTTTTTGTTAAATTCACTTTGCATTGTCTCAGTAGCGTTCAGGATCCTTCCCTACCACCCCCCCCTCCCCCATCTGACACTGCTGTTTTCACATAAAGACGCGCTATAGCTCTGCAGTGTATCACAATACATACGACCGCGTGTTTTTTTTCCCCACAATCTTGCCAGTCCCCATGTGTTGCTGTATGCTGTTTCTTTTGTACTCCAGGACATGCAGAGGAAAGCATAGTAAAGAGCAGTAACTTCAGCGCTATTTGCAATCATCAGACACTCCCCATCTGATACTGCTGTTTTCACATAAAGACGCGCTAAAGCTCTGCAGTGTACTTGTGACTGCATTGTCGTACCAATGCTTGTGAACTGAAATGTCTGCGTGCACTTTTCGTGGCATTATACGTGTATTTTTTGAGCATGCCTGTGTAGCTCAAACACAGGAACATATGTTGATGTAAAAGTATAACAAAACAAGTGCACTTTTATTCAAGACTATAACCGAAGAAAAAAGAAAGCAAGTTACAGTAGGCGGTTGATATGACAGCTTGCGTGGTGGAATGCTAAGAACTGCTGATTTCTATTCTGTGCTATATAACTGTTAACATTTGAATCTGATGATTGCATATAGCGCCGTCTTATTCAGTGTGCGCAAGAACATGCAGGTGGCCAGTTGCTGCGTGCTACAACGCACATTTTAAAAAAAGAAAGAGACAAATATATGTGACGTTTTGAAGAAATCATTTTATGACACAAATAGTACCAATCAGAAAACATCGTCGAAGTAATGCAATATTATTTGAAAACGAACAGCGTCAGATCGGGTGTGAAGTTATACTGGCGCTGTTTGAGTCAGATCAGAAGCTGAATAAGCTGAAAAAGCTCCTGTTCTGACTCTAAGTAAAAAAGCATGAATTAATCAACTGAAATAACCGCGATTGACATTTTAAACTTAACGATTTACAGTGCATACCAATTTACAAATTTAATGTCCGTTTGAGGAAAAAAAAACACTTTCTTCAAAGCTGGGAATCGAACTCATGTCTCTGTAACAGGACAGGGCTTCTGTGCCCCAAGTCAGCAAACCGTAGCGTTAAGCCACGGAAGCTGTTGTATCATCCTTGAACCTTTTGTGAAAGTGTTTATTTGATGTTTGGACTTCAGGCTTCACAGATTCTATAATTTATGCCTACATTTTGTAACATTTATTACTAAAATATGAAAAAGTTTCCATTTTAGCAATATGTTTACACAGATTACTGTAGAAACGGAACACGCATGAAATGCATGTATTCCAAATAGCGATCTATTATTTCCATTCTAAAACTCCAGCAGTTCAGTCACTCCCAGATAATCAAACAAGGCATGAGCTGGGAAAACTTAGTGAACGTTCTGCGACGGTGGGGGATGGAATAGCTGGCTGCTTGCGGCTCCTCTTAATCGGCACATTTAGAAGACAAAAGAGAGGTGAGAACGGTTTTAAGGTGGGCCGGATCTACGAGTTTTTTCGTAGACTCTGGTAATTCTAGTGTTAAACTACTGTATACCAATAGAGAAGCTTCAGTTTGTATTAACATCATTAATTCAAACTACTTTAAACTAGAACGTGGTACCAGACAAGGATGCCCCTTGTCACCACTACTATTTGCAATCGCCATTGAGCCACTGGCAGTAAGGAATCCATTCCCGGACGGGTTTATCCATTCCTGGGAATTCGGGAATCCCGCATGTCATTCCTGGGAATCCCGGGCTCCCGGGGATGACACAGTGCACAGGCATCTCACATGTGAATGGTTTTAGAACAACCGGCACTTATTTTTAATAAAACTACTGCAATATGTTGACGCAAATAAAAGACTAACCTTATCTACAAGCAGTTCATGTTGTCATATAAGTACATGTATCTTTAGTTGCAGTAATAAGAGCATAGAAAGCACAACACCTCCAGCGTGCGGTCGTCCAGGCGAGAGCGCACCTTCGTGCAGAGTACACCAGCCACTGAGAAAGCATGCTCTGCCTCCACTGAAGTAGGCAGCACAGTCATCAGATACTGATGCACTTATTCTAAACAATGCCCGCACTTGCCGTTGCTCTGAAACATTGCCATTTCAGCTTTTACTGATGCATCCAGTTTCTTGTCATCATTCTGTGATGGCAAGTTTCTTGGAACAGATAATGCAGATGCAACAGACTGACACATTGCAATTTCAAGTTCCTGTTCAAAGCTGTCAGCAGCACAGACATCAATGAACTCTTCCCCGTCCCAGCATTCGTGAGCTGCACTTTTACACGCTATATATGCGAGCTTGGTCATTCCCCATTTTCCTGGGAATTACAGCAGTTTCATTCCTGGGAATGCGGGAAAGAAAAATGTCCAGGATTCCCTAACTGGCAGTTCACTTTTGAAATGCTTATGAGATAAAGGGGATTATCAGAGAAGGACTTGAACAGAAAATTTCCTTATATGCAGATGATATGGTACTATATATATTAGACCCACATAATACTGTGCCTACAGTCCTAACAGCACTAACAGAATTCCAAAAGATTTCTGGTCTCAGAATTAATTTGACTAAAAATGTGCTCTTTCCAGTGAATTCTCAAGCACACAATATTAGATTGGACACCTTCCCTTTTATCATCACAGATCAGTTCAAATATCTAGGGGTAAACATCACAAGTAAACATAAAGCTTTTTATCAACAAAATTTTGCTGTCTGTATGGAAAAAATCAAGCAAAACTTGCATAGATGGTCAACCCTTCATCTCACTTTAGCTGGAAGAATTAACATTGTTAAGATGAATATCCTCCCTAAGCTTCTCTTTTTATTTCAAAATATTCCAATATACATCAATAAATCGTTCTTTAAGAAATTAGATTCAACCATAACCACATTTATTTGGAATTCAAAACATCCACATATCCAAATACAAAGGCCAAAGCCAGAAGGTGGCATGGCTCTGCCAAACTTTCAATTTTACTACTGGGCAGCAAACACACAACATATAAAAACCTGGACATTGACACAAATAGATGAACATACACAGGTTTGGTCTGCAATAGAAATAGAATCCTGCAGTTCATCTTTATATTCCTTGCTCTGCGCCCCAATAAATGCAAGTTATCGCCAATATACTAATAACCCAATTGTGCTTCACTCACTCAGAATATGGAACCATTGTAGGAAACATTTTAAGATAGAGAAGCTTTTATCGGTGGCACCACTGCACGAGAACCACCTTTTTCAACCATTGCAAACATATGCAGATTTTAATGTCTGGAAAACATATGGGATTAAATCACTTAGAGATCTGTACATAGACAGCGTCTTTGCATCCTATGAACAATTACATTCTAAATTTAACTTTCCAGCAACACATTTCTTTCACTATCTTCAAATTAGAAACTTTGTTAAACAGAACCTGCCCAATTTCCCTCATCTCCCACCTCCCTCTATGCTGGAAAAAATATTCATCACTTTCAAGGACTTAGACAGAATCTCTGCAATATATAAAACCATTTTACAGTCCCTCCCTTTCAAAGATCCAAGAGGACAATGGGAAAAGGATCTCTCCCTCAACATATCAGAAAAGGAGTGGAAGGTAGCAATGCAGAGAATTCATTCGAGCTCCATATGTGCAAAGCATACAATTATTCAACTAAAAATTACTGTATATATCAAGCACATCTGTGTTACTTAAAATTATCCAAAATGTTTCCAGGGCAAGATCCAACTTGCGAACACTGCAATCAAGTTCCAGCCTCACTGGGTCACATGTTTTAGAGCTGCACCAAACTAACATCATTTTGGACCAAAATTTTTAAATGCCTTTCAGACAGCCTTGGTGTCACAATCCCTCCTAATCCATTAAATAGCTGTGTTTGGTGGACTTCCAGAGGGGCTTAAAGTGGAGAAGGAGAAACAAACTGTGACTGCCTTTACTACACTATTGGCACGTAGACTTATCTTGCTCAACTGGAAGAATCCTAACTCTCCCCTTTTAAGTCAATTGGTAACTCATGTTATATATTATTTGAAATTGGAAAAAATAAAATTCTTACTTAGAGGATCTGTGCAGAAATTTTTCCAAACCTGGCAGGATCTAATCAATAACATTTTAGAATAAGCTTTTAAAGCACTGAGGAAGCAGATTCTCTCCTTTTTTGTCTTCTCCATTTAGCTATATTCACTTATTACTCTATCTATTTACTTATTTTTACTAGGTTTAAATTTTATTCTGCTGGCCATGCTCTCTTTCTCAGGGGTGGGGGTTGAATTGTTTTCAATCCTATTCTTGTAAAATTGATGTATTTGTATGGAATGGTGTGTGATTTCAATAAAATCAATACAAATTAAAAAAAATAAATAAATAAATTTTAGTTCCATTGGTGCTTTGTTCCAAAATGGAGTGCTTGGGTCACTTGCTGCCTTTCTGACACTTTGGGAGGAGCCATTGGCATTTTAATGGTGCTCACATTCTGTTCATCTACTGGACACTTGGAAAGGAGCTACGACTGTGGCAAAAAAAAACTTTCTTTTCTCCTGTCAGTTAAGGATATATATAACCTTAGGAAGTGAAACTTCTGGGAAATGTCATCTGAGACTGAATGAAGATTTCATGAACCAAACCCGGTTGCATGATTCTTTGAACTACTTATATTGGCAGCTATTGGTTATTATGCAAATAAATATAATCATAAAGTAAAAGCTTAAACTCAATGTCTCTTTCTGATTACTGATTACTAATGTTGCTGAGTGCTGTATTGTCATTCCTTGTCTAACTGTGATCCCTTAAGAGCAGGAAGGATGCTTTGTGAAATCTTCCATTGATATTAAACTGGACTGAGGTAAGAGATTACACATAAAAACTGTTTTTACATTTCTTTATATCCCCCATTAAGTAAAGCACCTTAGATGTTATTTGGAACCTTTCATGTTAGCTGTATAGGTGATCCGATAACACAATAAAACACAAATATCAACAAATTGTGTGTCTGTGTGCAATTCTGAGTGAAATTAACAAGATCAAACATTTACGTGACTTTAAAATGACACTACTTGGCAGACATGCCGGCAAAACTAAATTAGAAATCACAACACTTCTGGAGTTTTCATCCACTATTGTATTATGTGAGAATTGAGAATGAGTTACTGTTCAAAAAAAATCCAGCCAATGGCGAATCTGTTGTCAGAAACAAAAAACTTATGCGCAGCTAAAGAAGGTTTACAAGAATTGTGTACAGAAAAAGGTGATATATACAGTCTGTCAACTAAAGACTGAGAGCAGCAGTGGTGCCAAAAAATGCATGACAGAAAAAAACAATATAGGATAGCTTTGGTGAGCTATTGGTAAGGCTGATGAAAACAAACACTTTAAAATGAAAGTTTGGAAACAAGAAGAATTCAGGGTCCTGCTGAGTCATTGGAATGGAAGACCCTGAATACTGAAAAAAAACAACATTTGATCCATCCTACCAGATGTCATTGTGACAAAGCACGTTAGGGGTCCATGGCTGTGTATGGGTTTTAGTTTTTCCAATAAAAACAGTGCAGGAAGGACATTAATGGTTTTAATTGTTAATTCTGTTTAAAGGTAGCATATTCCTGCTTTAGCTTGTGTTTGCGGTGAGTGCCCATGTGCCAGGATTTGTTAATGACTACTGGCCAACAGCAGCATGGCAATCAGGAAGAACCAGCACAGCATAATTGTAGAATAAAATGTATCAGGGTTAATATAATAACCCTGATACAAAAAAGGAATGGTGCAAGAGCTGATGGATGAGCTCCTGAAGGCAAGTCCTGTAGGTGACTTCTCTGCTGAGACATTGCTGGAGCTGAAGAGTCAACAAGTTTGAGGAAAGTACAGAGATCATGAGCAAAATGCTAAATGCTGAGGGAAGTATGCATTATAAAAACTAGGTACCATAATGAATAACAAAAGGCAGACGACTTCAACTTTCATGTAGATAATCACTTTAATCTGAAAGCTACAAATTTTATGAATGTTTCAAAAGATTTTAACTTTATTAAACATATCACTCAGTTGTCATGTCATTCTTATAATACTGTGCATTTGAACAGAAGATCCACCTGAAGCCTCATTCAGTAGTCAAGAGTTCTGTCATGAATTTCAAAGCAAATATTGTTGGTAACGATGTCTTTCCTGATGATATTCAGTGCTGAGTTTTCAGGAAGTAATCGTTAATAATATTTTAGGAAAAATGCACACGTTTTCATGTTTTAACCATACAAATAGATAACGGACATGTACATTGTGCAAGACACGTTGTGTGAGAATTTAAAACTTCTTTTCCATGGACAATTTCACATTGTTTGTCTTTGGACAGAATTGGTCTCCATCAACTGTCTGTCATTTTTTTAACACGGTTTTCTCATAACTTCATTTTAGTGTATCCCTGATATTCTGCATATGCATTTAATTATCATTTTTTTCATGGCTCCAAAATCCGTACTAACCCCAACTTTCTCTGCTGCTCTTTTTCCGGTTTTCAGTGGTGGTGATCTGCGCCACCACCACCTGATCAAGGCACCATGCAGTTCCCTACATTGATGGATTGAAGGCCAGAGGTCCACATGACCATCATCATCTAATTTTTCCATGTGAAGCCTGAAAACCATGAGGACTGATTTAGATCATTTATGTTAGGTAGAATGCCTAGAGGGGGCTGGGCGATCTTGTGGCCTTGGAACCCCTGCAGATTTTGTTTTTTTTTTGGAGTTTTATTTTTATTTTTTTTTCCTGTCCTCCCTGGCCATCGGACATTACTTTATTCTTTGTTAATTAGTGTTGCCTATTTTTATATATTTTTCTTTTTTCTTCATCTTGCGAAGCATTTTGAGCTACATCATTTATTTGAAAACATGCTATACAAATAAATGTTGTTGTTGTCATAAATATTTTTCACTCATTCTGCAAGAAAACTTGATGTATTTTTTTTCTTAGCCATCACTACAAAGCAAATGGAGTAAGTAACATTTAAGGAAAACCTCATTTTTGGATGGAGTAGTCTTTTAACTGATCTTTGTAGAATAGTTACTCAGTTAACATAATCCATATGTGTCTCTGATTCCCTAAACAACAGTGTACACTGTATTTGATGCAGATGATTGTTCATTGGACGTAGGCATTTTTCCTGATTCTCTAAAAACCTGCTGCACTTAAGAAAAATAATTTTAACATTCCTGTCTTGGACAATATTAGACCTACCTCTAACCTGCCATTTTGAAGTAAAATTCTAGAAAGCGTAGTGTTTCAGTAATTAAATTACCTCTTGAATAAAAATTCTATTCTAGATAATCATCACTCAAAAACTCCATTGGTTATAGTCGCTAATGACTTACGTCTTAATGCTGATTTAAATAGTATTATCCATTTTGTTCTATAGACCTAAATGTGTCATTTAACGCTGCTGATCACAGCATTCTTATTGACTGCCATTTTGAACTTTCTAGCAGAGGCTTGAGTTGGTTTCACTCTTCTATCCCAGGAGGAAAATTCTTTATCAGTTAAGGCATTTATACATCAGAGAGATCTCTTATATTATGCATGGGATGCCACAGAGATCTATTTTGGTCTCCTTACTATTTAGAGTCTGCGCTCCCATTAGTCTGATCATTTCAACACATAAACTGAATTATCATAGCTACACAGACCATACACAGATTTATGTGTTGATAAAAGATGACCCTATGGGTCTAACTCCTCTGACCAAGTGTCTTACCAGCATAATCAAATGAATGAGTAATCATTTCTTAAACTTTAACAAGAAAAAAATAGGTATTGTAATTATTGTCAGCAAACAAAAAAGTGAGGACCTTTGAAATAAAATAGGCTATCTTTTTTTACACATAAGGCTAGAAGTAACGAATCTAGGCGTCACTATAGATTCAGAGCTAAACTTCAAAATATTGCACATTAAGCAATTACTAAGACTAAATTCTTTCACATAAGAAACATTGCACAGGTTATATCACTGCAAGATGTTGTAAAGTAAATATTTGCTTTTGTCGTTAGCTATTTAGAATATTGCAATGTACTACAATCACTATTACCAAAAAAAAGATACAAGTCACCATTAATTAGTCCAAAATGAAGCAGCAAGAATTTTAACTAGAAATAGATAATATGAACATATCTCACCAGTCTTAGCATCATTAAACTGGATGCCTGTATCTTTTAGGATTGATTTTCCAATATTTTAAATTGTGTATAAAGCTTTAAAGAATCTAGCACCTTCTTATGCTCTTAACTGTTTAGCCCCCTACATTTGTAATTGTAATCTTAGATCCCCTAACACTAGTCTGCTCAGTACTCCGAGAGTGACCCTTAAAAGAACTGGTGAGGTGACTTTCTGTTTCTGTGCATCAAAAATCTGAAATACTTTACCACTGGAGATATGCCAGGCCAGTACAGATGACCACTTTAAAAAACTACTACAAACCTAACATCTGTATTTTATGATTACTTAAATTACTAGCATCATTACCATTGCTTTGAACTGAAGAGAGGAGGACATTTGTTCTTTTTATTAAATGTAATTTAATTTGATGTTTTATAGGCTAATCGCTACTTTTGTTTGTGTTTAGATTCAGAGCTTCAAAATATTGCACATTAAGCTAATTACTAAGACTGAATTCTTTCACATAAGAAACATCGCATAGGTTATATCACTGCACGATACTGCAAAGTTAATATTTGCTTTCGTCTTTAGCTGTTTAAAATTTTACAATGCACTCCTATCTGGATTTAAAAAAAAAGATGCAAGTCAGCTGCAATTAGTCCAAAATGCACCAGTAAGAATTTTAACTAAAAATATATAACATGAACATATTTCACCATATCTCACCAGTCTTAGCATCATTAAACTGAATGCTTTTATGTTTTATGATTGCTTTTCAAATACTTTTAATTGTATATAAGGCTCTAAAGAATCTAGCACCTTCTTATGCTTTTAACTGCTCATATCTTCGCTTGACATTGTTTTTTGCAATTTGAAAGGATTTGCATTGTGTGCCCAGTAATATATCTTAAAATATATGGACAGTTGTTAGTGGTAATAAAACACTTTACTATGATTATATTATATTATGTAGTCCTTGCTTCTGAATAATATTATTAGTTGATCAAATTGATATTGCTGTGCTCCAATTAGAACACAGTCATTCTGGAAGAAAAGGCAGGCAGTGTGGTGTGATGGTTAAGACTTTGAATTTCAAACCCTGCAGTTGTAGGCTCAGACACTGCGTGACCCTGAGCAAGTCACTTCATCTGCCTGTGCTCCAATTTTAAGAACAAAAGAAATGTAACCACTTTTATCTCAAATGTTCTACACCACCTTGGATACCCTAGTGAAAAAATACCATACTAAAATAATGTGCTCCAATTTTAAGAACAAAAGAAATGTAACCACTTTTATCTCAAATGTTCTACACCACCTTGGATACCCTAGTGAAAAAATACCATACTAAAATAATGTGCTACAATTTTTAAAAGTATAACAAAATTATATTTTCATTTTTTTCCAAACACACTTCAACCGTCATTTTGTTTCAACTGTTATTTTGTACACTTAAAAAAGTATATTTTAAATTGAAATACATTTTAGTGTACTTAAGCATACTTGACTTTAAGTATACTTGTTTGAAAGTAAAGTTTGGTGTATTTTTTGTATATATTCAAAAAATAAATTATAAATGTAAATGTTCTTTAGCATACTTAAGCATACTTGAACCTAAATACTCCTGTTCACAAGTACAGTTTGGTATATTTTTTGCATACTTCAAAATAATATGTTGTGAATGTAAACCTCCTTTTGTGCACTTAAACATACTAGTTCACAAGAAAAGTGTGTATATTTTGTATAAGATGCATTTTAAACACTTTAAATACCGACAAAAACATCACATAAAGGGATCATTTTCCTGCAGATCATCTAATGAGAAAGAGAGCTAGGCCAGCAGAGTAAAACTTTAAGCTAGTAAAAATAAGTAAATAGATAATTTAAATAAATGAATAAAGATAAAAGGAGTAAAAAAAAAAGAAAAAAGATGGGAGAAAATCTGCTTCCTCAATTTAAATGCTTATTCTAAAATGTTATTGATTAGATCTTGCCAGGTTTTGAAAAAGTTTTGCACAGATCTTCTAAGTGAAAATTTGATTTTTTCCAATTTCAAATAGTGTATAACATCAGTTACCCACTGACTTAAAATAGGAGAGTTAGGATTCTTCCAGTTGAGCAAGATAAGTCTACATGCCAGTAGTTAAGTAAAGGCGATCACAGTTTGTTTGTCCTTCTCCACTATAAGCCCATCTGGAAGTACACCAAACACAGCTGTTAATGGGTCA
Source organism: Erpetoichthys calabaricus (assembly GCF_900747795.2). Taxonomy (NCBI): domain Eukaryota; kingdom Metazoa; phylum Chordata; class Cladistia; order Polypteriformes; family Polypteridae; genus Erpetoichthys; species Erpetoichthys calabaricus. The sequence goes on from NC_041410.2 coordinate 30,774,376, forward strand.
GAAGGGATTGTGACACCAAGGCTGTCTGAAAGGCATTTAAAGATTTTAGTCCAAACTTATGTTAATTTGGTACATGCCCAAAACATGTGGCCCAGTGAGGCTGGTTGGATCTTGCCCTGGAAACATTTTGGACAGTTTTAAACAAGACAGATGTGCTCTATATTTAATTTTGAGTTGAATAATTGTATGCTTTGCGCATATGGAGCTCGGGTGAATTTTGTGCATTGCTACCTTCCACTCATTTTCTGATATGTTGAGTGAGCTATCCTTTTCCCACTTCTTGGATCATTGAAAGGGAGGGACTGTAAAATGGTTTTATATATTACAGAAATGCTGTCTGAGTCCTCAAGACTGATCAATATTTTTTCTGGCATAGACGTAGGTGAGAGGTGAGGAAAATTGGGCAGGGGGGTCTGATAAATTGTGATCAGTTACAAACTGCGTAATTGTCTTTAAAGTGTTAGATGTCATCACCCCTGTGACAGGACCCCTTTCTAGGTCTTGATTTAAAACAAAATTAAAGTCCCCAGCCATTATAATGTTATGAGTGTTCACATTGGCAATGGATGCCAATACATTTTGGATGAAGTCCCTATCATCGACATTGAATGCATAAATAATTTATCAAAATCACTTTAGAGTTAAATAAATTACCCGTGACAATCACATATCTCCCTTCTAGATCAGATATTGCATCTGATACTGCAAATGAGACTGTTCTATATATAAGAATTCCCACACCTCTAGTTTTCTTTGTAAAACTGTAATGGAATATTTGGCCAGTCCAGTCTCTTTGCAGCCGAGACTGATCCTTGTTTAATAAGAGAGTCTCCTGTAAAAATACTATTTTAGTGTTTAGGCCTATTAGGTGAGAGAATACTTTCTTTCTCTTTAATTAGTGATTTAGGCCTTTAACATTCCAGCTCAAAAAGTTAACTGTCCGGTCATGGAGACATTGCTTCTGAACTTTTGTTGTCATTTTGTAGTCTTAATTGAAAATAAGACAGCTTTGACCTTAATTTCCAATTTTTTCAGGAGTTGTTGTCATGAAGCCTATTATTATGTTGGCACTTATAATTATAAGGATTAAAAGGATATATTAGAGATAGCTTGCTCTCTTTCTCTTCCCCGCCTAGTCCCCCCACATGAGGCTGACCACACTTCACAAAGTCCCAGTCCTCTAACATACCTAGAGACAGACCACGTCCAGAATATCTATTGCCAATTTTCTTCTTCTTTCAGCTGCTCCCGTTAGGGGTTGCCACAGCAGATCATCTTGTTCCATATCTTCCTGTCCTCTACATTTTGGTCTGTTACACCCAGCACCTGCATGTCCTCTCTCGCCACATCCATAAACCTCCTTCTAGGCCTTCCTCTTTTCCTCTTATCTGGCAGCTCTATCCTTTGCATCCTTCTCCTAATATACTCACCATCTTTCCTCTGCACTTGTCCAAACCAACGCAATCTCGCCTCACTGACTTTGTCTCCCAACCATCCAACTTGAGCTGACCCTATAATGTACACATTCCTAATCCTATCCATCCTTGTCGCACCCAGTGCAAATCTTAGCATCTTTAACTCTGCTACCTCCATCTCTGTCTCCTGATTTCTGGTCATTTCCACCGTCTCCAACCCATATAATATAGCTGGTCTCACTACCATCCTGTAGAACTTCCCTTTCATTCTTTCTGATAACCATCTGTCAAAAAATAACTCCTGACACTCTTGTCCACCCATTCCACCCCATCTTCACTCTCTTTTTCACCTCTCTGTGACAATCCCCATTACTCTGTACGGTTGATCCCAAGTATTTAAATTCATCCACGTTTGCCAACTCTTGCATCCTCACCATTCCACTGACCTCCCTCTCATTTACACACATGTATTCAGTCGTCTTCCTACTGACCTTCATTCCTCTCCTCTCTAGAGCATATCACCACCTCTCCAGGGTGTCCTCAACCTGCTCCCTACTATCTCTACAGATCACAATGTCATCAGCAAACATCATAGTCCACGGGGACTCCTGTCTAATCTCGTCTGTCAACCTTCCATCACCATTGCAAATAAGAAAGGGCTCAGAGCCGATCCCTGATGTAATCCCACCTCCACACTGAATGCATCCATCACTCCTACCACAGACCTCACTACAGTCACACTTCCCTCGTACATATCCTATACAACTCTTACATACTGTACTTATCTGTCACTCCCGACTCCCTCATACAATACCACAACTCCTCTCGGGGCACCCTATCATATGCTTTCTCCAGGTCGACAAAGACGCAATGTAACTCCTTCTGGCCTTCTCTATACTTCTCCATCAACATCCTCAGAGCAAACATCGCATCTGTGGTGCTCTTTCTTGGCATGAAACCATGCTGCTGCTCACTAATCATCACCTCCCTTCTTAACCTAGCTTCCATTACTCTTTCCCATAACTTCATGCTGTGGCTCATCAATTTGATCCCCCTGTAGTTACTACAGTTCTGCACATCCCCCTTATGCTTAAATATCAGCACCAGTACACTTCTCCACTCCTCAGGCATTCTCTCACTTTCCAAGATTCCATTAAAAAATCTGGTTAAAAACTCCACTGCCATCACTCCTAAACACCTCCATGCTTCCACAGATATGTCATCTGGACCAACGGCCTTTCCATTTTTCATCCTCTTCATAGCTGTCCTTACTTCCTACTTTCTAATCCGTTGCACTTCCTGATTCACTATCTCCACATCATCCAACCTTCTCTCTCTCTTGTTCTCTTCATTCATCAACCTCTCCAAGTAGTCTTTCCATCTGCTCAACACACTCTCCTCGGTTGTGAGTATGTTTCCATCTTTATCCTTTATCACCCTAACCCGCCCCACATCTTTCCCTGCTCGGTCCCTCTGTCTAGCCAATCGGTACAGGTCCTTAAGGTCTAGCCTCTCATACAACTCATCATATGATGAGACATGACTCTCTTCCTCTTCTTGATCTCCAACGTCATCCTTCAGACCACCATCCTATGCTGCTTAACTACACTTTCCCCTGCCATCATTTTGCAGTCTTCAATCTCCTTCAGATTGACTCTTCTGCAGAAGATGTAATCTACCTGTGTGCATTTTCCTCCACTCTTGTACGTAACCCTATATTCCTCCCTCTTCTTAAAATACATATTCACCACAGCCATGTCCATCCTTTTGGCAAAATCCACTATCCTCTGACCTTCTTCACTCTTCTCCTTGACACCATACCTACCTATCACCTCCTCGTCTCCTCTGTTCCCTTCACCAACGTGTCCATTGAAATCTGCCCCAATCACCAGTTTCTGTCCCTTGGGTACACTGTTCATCACTTCATCCAACTCACTCCAGATATCTTCTTTCTCATCCATCGCACACCCAACTTGTGGGGCATATGAACTAACAACATTCATCATGACACCTCCAATTTCCAGCTTCATAATCACACTCTTTTCGCCTCCAAAACACGCTTGACATACTGTTCCTTGAGAATAACCTCTACCCCATTTTTCTTCCCATCCACAACATAATAAAACAATTTGAATCCACCTCCAATCCACCTGGCCCCTCCTCCCCTTCCATTTAGTCTCTTGCACGCACAATATATCAACATTCCTTCTCTCCATCATATCTGATAACTCTCTCCCCTTACCAGTCATACTGCCAACATTCAAAGTTCTTACACTCAGTTCCACTCTCTTTACCTTACTCCTCTCCTCCTGCCTCTGAACACGTCTCCCCCCTCTTCTTCTCCTTCTTCAGCCAACAGTATCCCAAATTCCGCCAGTACCTTGTTGGCTAACAGTATTGGTGGCGGTTGTTGGGCTCGACCGATCCGGTATGGAAATTTATATTGTTGTCCACATATAAAAGGTATCTATTACCAATACAGTCCAAATACATATAATCTTCAACAATCTTGAGATAGTACGATAGTAAACCCAGGGAATGGTGTTAAAAAGTGGCCCTGGATAAGCATAGTAAGCCCTAATACAATAATAACAATTAACCAAGAGTATGATGTTAAACAGTCTCCTTTAAAAATATATATATATATATATACAGTGGAACCTCGAGATACGATCACCTCTGTATACGAGAAATTCAAAATACGAGGAACGTATGAGCGAAAAATTCTGATCTAAATGCGAGCATTTGCTCGCGTAACGAGCCACGAGCCAGGCTGTGGGTATAGCTCTCAGCTTAGCGAGGGGGCGTGGTAGCAGTTGCGAGCCGCGATCTGCAGTGTCTGCGTTTCTCACTTAAGTGCACAGGTGGGAAACTGCCCACATCCATGATTGTTCCTGTGGCTGATGGGCTGCAGCTGCCATGTCCTCCCCGCATATATAGAGAAGCGCGAGCCGGTTAAGGGGGAGAAGAAGTATAAGAAAAGAGAGGAGAGAGAACGGAGGTTGCAGCAGGCAGGCAGGCAGGCAGGCAGGAAGTCGGAGCGGGAGAGCGAGCGAGTGCAGGCTCGCGTGTGCAGGCTCGCGTGTAGCTGAACAGTGAGCTGAACAGGCGAGCCAAACAGCTGAAGCAGGACGGTGTAGAGAAGGTCAGCTGCATTAAGAGTGTCTCGCCTGTTGCAGAGCCCGCAGGTGAGACGCTAACAGAGAAGAAGCACTGGGGATTGTCATCTGTTTTTTAAAGACTGCATCCTTTTGACGTTTTAACCTCGTGTTAAAGGATTGTTATTCTTGTGTATTTTAAACCTCCACTTCACAACTGTTTTAAGGATTATTTATTTAAAGATTTATTGAACGCTCTACTGCACTTTAGACACCTGTTTTGATTCTTTTAATAATCAGTTATATTATTTACCAGTGTTATTTATTAAAGGTAGACTACAGTATATATAATTTATCAGTGTTATTTGTTAGGAAAATTGATTTTTGTTAATATATTTGGGGTGCGGAATGGATTAACTGGATTCCCATTATTTTCAATGGGGAAGTTTGTTCTAGATACGAGAAATTCGCTATACAAGCTCAGTGCTGAAACGAATTAAACTCATATCTTGAGGTTCCACTGTATATATATTAATTTCTTCCACACATTCATACATATACGCATATACTTGTAATTAAAGCATAAGCAAAATTATGGTACCAGTATCATTGCAAGCAGATCAAACAGCCGGTAAGATCTTCTTTGCCATGCCATGACAGGATGCGACTCACGATTGTATTTCAAAACAGTGTTGGGATCAGTTTTCTTAGCTCTTTTTCTGCTTTCTCCATAGAGGTAAAAATGTAATGCTTGTCTTGAATGTCCACTTTCAGTTTGGCAGGATGCAAGAGACTGTATCTGATCTCGGCTTTCTGTAAGTGCAGCTTAATGTTGTTTCTTTCTTAGTCTGATCTAATTTTTTATAAAATTGAAAACCGTTTATGGTCTTGCCTTTATTTGTAAATGAAGTCCATGTGCCTGCCCTTCTCCACGAAAATCTCTGTCACTTTCTAGTAAAAGTCCTTATTTCCCTTTAGTTTTAAAAGTCGTAATCTTCTGTTTTGGGAGTCAGTTGGTACAATAAATAAATAAATAAATGGACCGCTGCAGTGCACTTGACTTTCTTATTTCGCTAACTTATTGGCGCCTTGAGCCTCTACATAGAAGAACAGCAGTAACAAGCACCTGTTGGGCTCACATGCGCCCCCTTCAGTGTGGCACGGTACTGTCTGCCTCACCTTGTGCCTTTTCACTGAGGTTTAATGTCTGATCAGCAAGACTAGATACAGTACATCCGGAAAGTATTCACAGTGCATCACTTTTTCCACATTTTGTTATGTTACAGCCTTTTTTCCAAAATGGATTAATTTCATTTTTTTCCTCAGAATTCTACACACAACACCCCATAATGACAACGTGAAAAAAGTTTACTTGAGATTTTTGCAAATTTATTAAAAATAAAAAAATTGAGAAAGCACATGTACATAAGTATTCACAGCTTTTGCCATGAAGCTCAAAATTGAGCTCAGGTGCCTCCTGTTTCCCCTGATCATCCTTGAGATGTTTCTGCAGCTTAATTGGAGTCCACCTGTGGTAAATTCAGTTGATTGGACATGATTTGGAAAGGCACACACCTGTCTATATAATGTTCCACAGTTGACAGTTCATGTCAGAGCACAAACCAAGCATGAAGTCAAAGGAATTGTCTGCAGACTTCCGAGACAGGCTTGTCTCGAGGCACAAATCTGGGGAAGGTTACAGAAAAATTTCTGCTGCTTTGAAGGTCCCAATGAGCACAGTGGCCTCCATCATCCGTAAGTGGAAGAAGTTTGAAACCACCAGGACTCTTCCTAGAGCTGGCCGGCCATCTAAATTGAGCGATCGGGGGAGAAGGGCCTTATTCAGAGAGGTGACCAAGAACCCGATGGTCACTCTGTCAGAGCTCCAGAGGTCCTCTGTGGAGACAGGAGAACCATCCAGAAGGACAACCATCTCTGCAGCAATCCACCAATCAGGTCTTTATGGTAGAGTGGCCAGACGGAAGACACTCCTTAGTAAAAGGCACATGGCAACCTGCTTGGAGTTTGCCAAAAGGCACCTGAAGGACTCTCAGACCATGAGAAAGAAAATTCTCTGGTCTGATGAGACAAAGATTGAACTGCTTTGGTGTGAATGCCAGGCGTCACGTTTGGAGGAAACCAGGCACCGCTCATCACCAGGCCAATACCATCCCTACAGTGAAGCATGGTGGTGGCAGCATCATGCTGTGGGGATGTTTTTCAGTGGCAGGAACTGGGAGACTAGTCAGGATAAATAGAAAGATGACTGCAGCAATGTACAGAGACATCCTGGATGAAAACCTGCTCCAGAGCGCTTTTGACCTCAGACTGGGGCAACGGTTCATCTATCAGCAGGACAACGACCCTAAGCACACAGCCAAGATATCAAAGGAGTGGCTTCAGGACAACTCTGTGAATGTCCTTGAGTGGCCCAGCCAGAGCCCAGACTTGAATCTGATTGAAAATCTCTGGAGAGATCTTAAAATGGCTGTGCACCGATGTTTCCCATCCAACCTGATGGAGCTTGAGAGGTGCTGCAAAGAGGAATGGGTGAAACTGGCCAAGGATAGATGTGCCAAGCTTGTGGCATCATATTCAAAAAGACTTGAGGCTGTAATTGCTGCCAAAGGTGCATCGACAAAGTATTGAGCAAAGGCTGTGAATACTTATGTACATGGGATTTCTCAATTTTTTCATTTTTAATAAATTTGCAAAAACCTCAAGTAAACTTTTTTCAAGTTGTCATTATGGGGTGTTGTGTTAGAATTCTGAGGAAAAAAATTAATTTAATCCATTTTGGAATAAGGCTGTAACATAACAAAATGTGGAAAAAGTGATGTGCTGTGAAAACTTTCCGGATGCACTGTATGTCACACACATTCACTAAAGATATTACCCAGACTGTGGAAAGCCAGGGTGTGTAATAAATGTGTCTGTAAACATTATATTAGCAACATACAAAGACAGAGCAACAACCATGCGCCAATTGCATTCATTAACCTAGTGTGTGAGGGAGAGCATGGCTGCTGCACCTCATGTTTCTACCCTGTCTTAGAACAGCAAATGTGAAAATTTAGCGATTTTGGCTATAAAAATTATCAACATTATTATCCTCCAGAAAACAAATTTATAGCACATACCAGTGAACAAATTTATTTTACATTTTATGTTATCAATATTTGTTTTTTGACTTTTCATAATAGATTCGAAAATCAGGTGATTTTTTAATTCTGTATAGTGATATACATTATGTATAGTGATCTTTTAGTTTTCGTAGGTTGATTAAAATGCACCTGTTCCCTAATATTAGAAGCTGCACAAGCACTGCGCAGGTGACCACCAGTGTTTTTCTATCCCATATGAGGTATACTGTACCCTTTCTTTGCTCACTGAAAAGGAGGCATAAGAACAACAGAGGAGACTGGAGGTACAGTGAATGACATTGAAATCTTACAGAAATTTTAAACTATATGTACAAAATTGGGCAGAACAAGAAGTTATTCAATCATTACAAAAGTATTACATATCATCAATATGAAAAAAAATGTAAAAAACAAAAGCAAAACAAACAAACAAAAAAATAACAGTAAACTTTTGTATCCTTTAAACAATGGGTCATTTTAGAGAGAGCGATAAATTGTTTGTGGATTTTTAGTTCAGTGGATTTTCAGTTTTCACTTGGGACTGTCTGGAAACATATTTCCCGTGGAAAGAACCAGATCACTGTATTTGCCAGGTTCCCTGTTTTTTATTTATGCAATAACATGGCAACACCAATCACCCATTATGTTTCTCCTATGCTTACATTGCTATCACAGTGAATTAGAATTTAAAGCATTAAGACTTTCCATGTATAATATAACTTGTTTGATGTTTAAGATGCTTGACATTTATAACTAGCAAGAGCAATAAAAAAAATGTTGACATTATACCCACATATTAAAATTAATTATATTGAAATCACTGCGGTGGGTTGGCACCCTGCCCGGGATTGGTTCCTGCCTTGTGCCCTGTGTTGGCTGGGATTGGCTCCAGCAGACCCCTGTGACCCTGTGTTCGGATTCAGCGGGTTGGAAAATGGATGGATGGATATTGAAATCAGAACATATTTTTTTTGTAACAGGTTAATAAGTTTGACTTAATCACTAAGACTGAATCTGAGCACAAAAAATGTGCTGTTGAATCACTTAATGCCAAGATTTCCAGTTCTGGTCCTCGAGTGGCCCAGTGGCTGCACATTTTTGTTCTACCTAATTCTCTGACTTCTGGCCTGTCTCTGCTCTTAGTTTAGCTTCTTAATGTGATGACTCATCACAAGTATGTGTAACAATCTTAGAAATTCAATAATGTGTGACTTTTATTTCACTTTGAAATGGAGAAAGATGGTTATTTTTTCCAATGTATACAGTATATTCTGCAGGAGTTAATCAGAATTCATTTTTATGTTTTTTATTTAAATTCATTTTCTTAAGTTCTTCTATGCATTGAAAGCAGGATGGTACACAAACAGCAATGTCATTAACAGCTAGCTATCAAACTTGGGCTTATACCTACAAATATTTGCTCCAGCCAGTTCCTTAATTAGAAGCAATTTTTGTTAATATAAGATGCCATAATTAATCTGACAGTCTATTAAATCTTTAGTTTATTTTACTGGTTACAAAAAAGGGTTATTTTGTAGAGGATTAAACCTTTAATCTCTCAATCTTCATTATTTCTAAGTATTACAACAAACAAGCTGCTAATCAATCAAAATACACTTACATCAAAATGTTAATAGGTTTACTGGTTTATGACCCTCTTATTTGTGCCTTATTGCATTTATTTAAAACAGGAATTAACATTTTCTTAACAAGCAGGTAAATTGAAGTAGGAGAAAAAAACAACTTGCCATTCCTACAACATTCAGACTTGCTCCATAGCTATATTTATTTATTTATTGAATAATGATGAGAACTTTATGACCTTCTAGATCATGTTGAAGGCCAGTCATTCTAGAGAATGCCTTGCCAGGACCATACCCTGCCACTCACATTGAAAAATTCAATGATAGTTTCAAAATCTTTGGGTAACTCTCAGAATTACATTTACACTCCTTGTTACTGTTGCAAAGGTTAAGAGGAGTTTTTCAAGAATCAAATTGATAAAAACCTATTTAAGATCTTACATGGGTCAGGAAAGGATGAGTAGACTGGCAATAATTAGTACCAACAACAAAGCTGAGAAAGAGATTACTTAGGATGATCTTGCTGATTTTTACTGATTTTGCCTCCAGAAAAGCCACAAAACGAAGAATTGAAAAATTGTAAGAGAACATACAGTAAAGAAATTATTATTATTATTATCATCATTTAGTGGCCTTATGTTTATTTAGTATTTAGTGCCCATTATTTAATTAAAATGCCATTTAATTTGTACTTTACTGACTGGTGTGTTACCCAGTGACTTACGTTTTCATTTATAGTTTATTAAAAAAAAACAAAAAAATGTGACTATATATTCCAGATGTTTTTTTTCCCCTCTATGAGACTTCTTAGTACACTGAAATCATGCTTTTTATTATGTAGATTAGAGCGAGGGACATTAGTTCAAAATTGCTCCTTTATTCACTAATGTCACAATGTTTCACTGGCTCTTTGAATACTTGTGACATTGAAATTTTTTTAGACAGCACTAAAACTGAGAAAAGACTGACAGAGGATAAAACAGACTCTTTATAACAGATCTACACGCCAATAAGTCAATGAGGTGAAGATGAGAGAACCCTAATTAAGACACCTGCTCAATTCCTTTAAATTTGTAAAGTGAAGTGCACTTTAGATCAGCACAAATAAATTAATTACTAAAATTCTGCATCACACCAAAAAATATATTACATTTTTGCTGATCTGATAAAAAATAGGTATAATTTAGACTGATTTACAATAATAATAATAATAATAATAATTAACCTACCCTTTTTGCTTCAAAATGGTTTAAAAAAATTAAACTATTTATTTATGATACTTTGCAATACAAAAAAACAATGCTCAATATTATCAGGTGCCAGTACTTGTATTGTGAGCAGGTGACCCAGTGGTAACGCTCTTCCTTCGCAATAAGTAAATCACGGGTTTGCGCCCTTCATACCAGTGTTCCTCCTGCAAAGACCTTGACTGATGAAGAAAGCGATATATAGATGCAAAGAATTCTTATTATATCTATGTATGCTTGATCAGATTCAGCTGAGGCATAGTGGGAGATAAATAGGGACACTAGATGTGCTCAACAATAAGACGCGTTCATTGGAGCAGTTACACAGCACAGTTTGCATGCAAAAGAAATTTAATGTGTATATTGTTGAAGTACATTTTCATATAAATTGATTGCATTAAATAAATTTTAGTATACATACTAAAGTTGAGAAATGTAAACATTTTATTAAATGCATGCAATTACACATTTATTGCTTAATATTTCACATATAATACATTATTAAAAGGATATATACTGTAAATCATATAAAATGGTATACCATTTGAGTCGTGGACTTCTTTTGCGTAGTATTTCTTTAATGAAGTCTTTAATTAATTTGTTTAAAAAAATCTTGCGGCACACTTGTGTACCTCTGGTGTGTTGTGGCACATTAAAAATCGCTGAACTACACACTAGTGCTTTCGATCTCAAGAGGTGTTGTCAACAGCTGTATAGCAACGTGCAAACAGTTGGTTAATCCCGACTAATTGCTCATCACTGTACACGGGGGATACTGATGTAAGGCAGAATGCACACTATGAAGTTTTACATTGGTTTGTCTATTGAAGCCAACCGCTCACATACTAAAGTTTAGTTCTAATGGGAGGTAAAAAAAAAAAAAAACAGTCTGCTGGTGTAATGTGTTCATTGCTGTTTTTACTATCACACGATTACTCACCAGACACTGTTAAATTAACTTTCCCATTTAGGTTGAAGGAAGATGGAGCCGTTGTAATCACCAATCTGTACTCTCCGGAGTCATTAAGAAACACTTTATTAAACTTCAGAGTGCCATTAGCGGCAATCAGCAGTACTCTTCCTTTATAGTATTCTCTATAAATGATAGCTGTGCCCACCCAGTTCACAACAATTTGGGAACCAAATGTCCAGAGTCCAATGAACGCCGTTTGATTGTCTGGATCAATGGACACATCAATTGTGGCCTCTCCATTCTCTGTGGCATTAACTGGATACTGAGGAGTTATGAGCCTCGCGGCTGAGCTACAGTCTGTACAAAAAAAAAACATTTTTACTGAGCATGTGAAGTACATGATTAGTGTTTTAAAATGTCATCGTCACAATTTAAAATGCTTTTTACAAACGCGCTACTTACACGAAAACAGCGAGAGAGCAGCCAAAACAACTGCAGCACGCAACTCCATTTCCATCGGAGTACGTAAGCTACGAGCACTTGATATCCTTATTCATATACATAAGTGAGCGAGTGTGTTATACAATAATGACATTAGAGGGCGCAGCATCTCCAAAATTAGCGTTTTATTTGTTTAAACACATACTGTATGTTTCCTTAGTAGACTGCCTTCAAAACAAAAGTAAGTCCATGACCTGGCATGTGTAGCACATTAATTTATTGTAGCACTTGAATTTATTAATGAACTTACTGGGGTGTGTGATGCTAAATTTCATTTTTAAGCTATTTCAACATAGTATTATATTTCTAAGAAGCTCAAAAATACACTGCTCAAAATTAAGGGAACACTTAATTATCAAAGTCTAATACCAAGTCAGTTAAGCTTCAGAGATATCAATCTGTGCAGTTAGTGAGCATAAGTGAGAGTGAATCAACTTCACCTACTTTTGTGCAAATGAAAATAACAAGTGCACTGGAGAGGCAACAGCAAAACAACCCCAAGAAGGGAATGGCTTTGCAGGTGGAGGCCACAGACAATTCCTCTCTCCTTATCCTTCCTAAATGATTCTTCCCTAGTTTTGGGTTTTGCTAGTGTCCTTGTCACTACTGGTAGCAAGAGGCAGTACCTGCAGCTGATTCAGGATGCACAGATAGTCTAGCTCCTCTGGGATGGCACATCCATACATACTGTTGCAAGAAGGTTTGCTATGTCTCCCAGCACAGTCTCTAGAGCATAGAGGAGATCCCAGGAGATGGGCCATTAAATAAGAAGAGGCTATCAACTCAAAAGCAGGACTGGTATCTGTTCGATTGTGTGCGAAGAAACAGGAGGAGCACTGCCAGAGCCCTACAAAATGACGTCCAGCTGGTGTGCATGTTTCTGACTGACTTCATGAGGATGGCATTAAGGCCCGACATCTTCTGGTGGGACCTGTGTTCACAGCCCTCAACGTGCAGCTCGACTGGCCATCACTAGAGAATACCACATTTGGCAGTTCTGCCATTGGCACCCTGTTCTCTTCACAGATGAGAGCAGGTTCCCACTGAGCACATGTGACAGATGTGGAAGAGTCTGGAGACATTGTCGTGAATGTTATAAAGCCTGCAACATCATCCAGCATGACATTTTTGGCGCTGACTGGCCCACACATTCCCAGGACCTGAATCCAATTGAGAACCTCTGGGACGTTATGTATGTATGCTGACAAGTAGTGCCATAGACTGTCCAGGAGTTCACTGATGCAGATCTGGCAGGAGATTTGCTGAGGACACCATCTGCCATCTCATCAGAAGCAAACCCAGACGTTGTCAGGAGTGCATACAGGCACATGAGGCCATACACACTACTGAGCCACATTAAGAGTTGCCATGATGAAATTCATGCAAGTTGGATTAACCTGTGATTTCAATTGTTGACTTTGGTTTTCGGTGTGATGTTGAATACACCCTTCAATGGATAAGTGACTTAGGAGTCCATTGGCCATTGTTTCATCATTTTGATCTCAACAAATTATACAATATTACACAGTAAAGATTTTCCACATGAATATTTTGTTCATTGAGATTTGATTTGTGATTTAAGTGTTCCCTTAATTTTTTTGAGCAGTGTATTTTTCCTTGTGATTATCAGTGACATCTGTTCATTTACCATCAAATTTGTTTAATCCAGTTGGATATGGACAGGGATATGAAGGGAGAGCCGATCTGAACACAATGACGGGATCTCTTTCGCTAATCAGACTGACACTACATGACTCGGGACAGTACAACAACTAAGGGGTGAGTATGAGTGGAAGTGTCACACTGAAAGTGTTGCGTAAGTAAACCGTCAAAGTCATACAGGATTCAATTTTTAATGAGAACAAATTAAACATTGTTTTATGGTTAAAATATGTCTCTGAAGTTCAATGAATTTTAAGAAATATTTATAAAATTTAGGTTTTTATGAGTCACACACTGTGTATTGTCTTTAAAAGCCATGTGTAGAAAACATTTAGCATAAACTTGACTAGTTTTACCAATTCATAGGTTAAAAAAAACTGTCTTTATTTATTTATAAAAGTATGAAACAGTTATCTATGAACCTTGGCATTTGAACAAGCAATCCTTCTTAATTTTTAGACCAGAATGAACCTTCTTTGGTCTCCGACTGGCAGAGCAAATTCAAATGTTGTTAGGCTGTAAGGTGAGCCCGTAGTATTTATTCCTACGAGTCTTGTATCCGATGTACTCACATTGTCTTTCTGAAGGCATTATTTTTGATAACTTAACTGAAAAATAATACAGCAATGAATGCTCAGCATTTTTGATATATATCACTCATTAATTTTATATGCTTTAATGATTATGGCAAAGAAAAAATAGAACCAATGTTTTGCATAACACAGAACAGAAATTATAATTAGTAACTTCTTAAAAGGCTTAAATTGATTGTTTTTATGTAGCAATGTGTAACATTTCTTTTAATTAACAATTGCGTAGAATTAGAGTTAATATAGCTGTTATTTTGAAGATTGTAAAACTGTAAAACTCAGTTCTTTTTAAATTAGTAAATGAGTTGACAGTTCTGTGAATTTCAAGTCTTTTAGTAACAGGCTCATGTAACTGAAACATTTTTGAAGTTATAGTACAGCTCATATCTGAATTGAGTGTGGAAATATGTCATCTTGAATTAAACAGGATTTAATTATGTAATAAAATGTTGAGTCTGTTTACAGCAAAAGCTATCAAATTTAACATTGATGTCTTTAAATAAAATTAAATACATTTTGATTTATTCTTTAGTCACTTGTTATCACATCTATATGGTATTTTTTACTTCAGTTAATTGCATTTGCCCAAGTGTTGAAAACCTATGCAGCCATGATTTAAATCTACAGTCTCATAACCCGGAATACAAGAGCGCAAAGCCCATTTTACACATCAGCAAGATAAGCAGGCTCATAGAAGATGCCTGCACATTTACATTTCATACATTTACTGTATGTCACTGACTATATTCTTATGGGAATCCTGTGTATGAAATGCTGCTGCCCTGATCGCCTGCATCTTACACAGTCAGAGGTACAAAATAATTTTTTCAAGGCAGAGCCATAAGCACGTGTAGTTTTACTTTTGCCTCGGCAAAAATAATTGTTTGTTATTTTGAAAGCATTTACAGATGTATTTCTGTTTTATTATGCTCATTATAATAATAATAAAAAGGGCAAAATACTTAAAACTGCACATTTCTGTGTGTCAGTATATACTTTATTTAAAGTTTAGTGATAAGCAACGAACATCCACTCATGGGATTATTATGAATTTAAGGATTGTCGTGAGACTAAAATCCCTTTCCCAATGAACAACAAAAGGAACGAGCAAGAAGTCAGAAACCAGAAAGACAGAGGAATACCGAGAGATCAAGACAAATAGGCAAAACTGAGAGATGTAAATCGAGAAACAAAAAGAGAGTCAAATAAACAAAAACAACTGAAAGCAGTTTAGCTGCCCAATTTTTTTAACCGAATTTGCCCCTAACTAAAGAATAAAGTAATGTTTTATCCACCGCATTCACTCGAAAGATTCCATCGATCAGTGAGTGCGTAGCACCACAGCGCCACTGCAGCAGTGAAAAGATGGATCACGTGACACTCTGGTTGTGATTCCTTTCAATCACAGTTTTGTGACGTGTGAACAACGAAAAAATAAACATACAAATTGAATTATAAATTTTAAAAAAATGTGAAAGTCTTATTTCATGTCCCACCACCAATCAGTACAGAAAAGTACTCAATAATTCCATGTGTAAGTCTTCTTAAGTCTTGATCACAGATCATACTGACACATCTTGAGACAGTTTTCTTCTTTGTGTATTCAGTTAAATTAATTAATGAATTCATTCATTTTGTAAACCCATTTATTTCATTAGAGGTTTGTGAAGAATTGGAATCAAAGTAGAAAGTGACCCCCAGATTGGATGCTGGCACACTAAGAAGAATCCAGTTGCAGAGGCGCACCACAAGTCTACACCAGTAGTTTCATGATGGAAGAGATGTCACTGCACATCTATTCCACACACTAATGACATAAACCCCTAATCTTAACCATTTATATTTCAGTACATGACAGCCCTACTAACCTCACACCTTAACTTCCACTGTGAAACTGCAGGTGTAGACCTGCAGCGATGAATGGTGCTGAGGCTCTGCTGTTGGATGCTATTGGGTCCACTGCACATCAGACTAATTCACTTAACTTACACTGTTTATCAGTAGTCACTTGTGAAAACACACCTGCAAAATGTGGGTGGAAACCAGAATACTGAGACAATGTAATTGCAGGCAAAGGGAAACCATATTAAATTCTCACATGGTGACAGCACCAAAAGAACTGTGTGGCATCAGCACTAACACCACTATTCTGACATTGAGGTCAGTTAACTTCCATTTGTCCAGTATGCTTAGAAAATAATCCACATAAATACAGGGTGAATGTCAATCTCAACACATGCAGTAAGCAAATTGAGAGGTGAACCCAATATCTGATGTGAGGAATCAGCACTATGTACTGGACCTGAGTACTGAATTAAGTTTTATGTACAATATTTTACAATTACAAGATATGAGTGTTTAAAAGTTGGAAGTAAAACTATACTAAAACGCAAATTGTTTCATGGTCACTGAATATATGATTGATTATTGAACATTTTACCATTGTAGTAAAAATGTAATCACATTTGAATTTATTTCTTGAAAATCTATGTTTCAGCTGCACAGATGGAGGCCACCTAAAGGTAATAAAAATAAATATAATATATACAGTACCTTTTACTACAACGATCCACATTTTTCAGCCACTTTCATCTAATGCTGCTCATTTTAGGCACAGACAGATACAGTGATCCCTCGCTATATCGCGCTTCGCCTTTTGCGGCTTCACTCTATCGCAGATGTTATATGTAAGCATGTTTAAATATATATCGCGGATTTTTTGCTGGTTCGCGGATTTCTGCGGACAATGGGTCTTTTAATTTCTGGTACATGCTTCCTCAGTTGGTTTGCCCAGTTGATTTCATACAAGGGACGCTATTGGCAGATGGCTGAGAAGCTACCCAACTTACTTTTCTCTCTCTGTCTCTTGCGCTGACTTTCTCTGATCCTGACATAGGGGGATTGAGCCGGGGGGCTGTTCGCACACCTAGACGATATGGACGCTTGTCTAAAAATGCTGAAAGATTATCTTCACGTTGCTATCTTATGTGCAGCTGCTTCGTGAAGCGACATGCTGCACGGTGCTTTGCATACTTAAAAGCTCGAAGGGCACGTATTGATTTTTGATTGTTTGTTTTTCTCTGTCTCTCTCTCTCTCTTCCTGCTCCTGACGGAGGGGGTGTGAGCTGCCGCCTTCAACAGCTTTGTGCCACAGTGCTTCGCATACTTAAAAGCCAAACAGCCCTATTGATTTGTTTGCTTTCCTCTCTCTTTCTGACAGTCTGTGCTCCTGACACGCAGTCCTTTGAAGAGGAAGATATGTTTGCATTCTTTTAATTGTGAGACAGAACTGTCATCTCTGTCTTGTCATGGAGCACAGTTTAAACTTTTGAAAAAGAGACAAATGTTTATTTGCAGTGTTTGAATAACGTTCCTGTCTCTCTACAACCTCCTGTGTTTCTGCGCAAATCTGTGACCCAAGCATGACAATATAAAAATAACCATATAAACATATGGTTTCTACTTCGCGGATTTTCTTATTTCGCGGGTGGCTCTGGAACACAACCCCCGCGATGGAGGAGGGATTACTGTAATACTAATTAGCCAATTGCACAGAGAGTAACATTGCACCATTCATTTTGTCTCAAAAAACTGAACTGATTATATACTGTCACACACGTGAGCATGGGAGGCAACTAAAGGGCATGAATGAGAATAATTCCACGACAAACCAGTGGGTGGCGAAGTGTACTGACCCTTTCTCTCTGTCCACTGCAGATCAATTGCAGGAAATTCCGCTTGGGTCCAATGACGTCACTTTCATTTCAGGCCCTGATGACCTCACTTCCTCTGCACTCCCTTAAAACTGCTATCTTTGATTCCTTAAGTCAGTTCTGTTTAGGACTCATACTGTATCTGCACACAATGTACTCCCAATTTAACTCTTTCGCAGCCAGGAAAATTTATACAGGTGGCTGCCCCAAACCTTTGTGTGACTCTATTGTCTCATCTTTGACAACACACATAGGCTGCATTTGGAGAAACAGGATGAACACACAAATGTGGATCTCACCCCTAAATCAAGGGGCAGTATCTATTTTACTTTTTGCTATTTACAGAGTAGGAAAAAATCCTGTCTGTGTCAGATATGAGAAAAAACTGAAGCTGAGTCAATGGGCCTGGCAGTGTGAGTACAACTCAGCTTATCTTTCCTAGGGCAAATGGCAGCTCTGCTATAAGCTGTCAATCCATTTATCAATATATTTATTGAACCTTATTATTACAATGAAAAGCTGGACAGAGCCTGAGCTTATCTTACCAGCATCAGAAAAAAGTGTTAAAATTTTATCATCACAAAAAAAATGTATACAAAAATTTATGATAACGCAATACATTATGATGGGGCAGCACGGTGGCGCAGTGGTAGCGCTGCTGCCTCGCAGTTAGGAGACCCGGGTTCGCTTCCCGGGTCCTCCCTGCGTGGAGTTTGCATGTTCTCCCCGTGTCTGCGTGGGTTTCCTCCGGGCGCTCCGGTTTCCTCCCACAGTCCAAAGACATGCTGGTTAGGTGGATTGGTGATTCTAAATTGGCCCTAGTGTGTGGGTGTGTTTGTGTGTGTCCTGCGGTGGGTTGTCACCCTGCCCAGGATTGTTTCCTGCCCTGTGTTGGCTGGGATTGGCTCCAGCAGACCCCCGTGACCCTGTGTTCAGATTCAGCGGGTTAAAAATGGATGGATGGATGGAAAACATTATGATGACACATTATTCTTAGTAATTTCATAGTGAACAGGAGATCAAAAGCTAGGAAATGGATAGAAAAAATCAAATAAACACTTGATAAAGTTTAGACAAAGCATGAAAATGCATTCCACTTACTGTTTGACATAAAGGAAGTATTGTGGTCAAGATAGAAACTTCCAAGTCAAAGATATTAAAAGTAATTAGTAATTAAATAAGAAGATGTAACAATGGAATTTCAAAGAGCAAAGCAAAAAATAGTAAAAAACAAGTGAGGATGAAATAACAGAAATACAATAGCTCCCACTACCAAAACAAAAAAATAGCTTTACACAAAATATCAGAGGTTCTAACAATTGCTACGGAATATTTTCCTGAACTAAAACTAATCAGCTGAGAATTGTTGTTTAAAATGATCAAAGTATTGTGCATTTGCATCTGTGTAATGGCAGAGCAGGATTGTTTCAATCTATGCCCATATGACAAAAATGACAAAACTGAAACAAAAAACATAGCCAGGTCATTTTGAAAATTCTTCTAAAACAACTGTTGATCATTGCCTCCTTTTAAGGTGTGTGCTCCAAACAATGCCTGTCAGTCCTGTTAGGATGTAATCTATGAAACGTTTGTAATAGCTATGGTATACAACCATCTGCAGACTGAGCTCAAGAACATTCCTCTTTACCGTTACTGCACAATGAACTAAATAAAAAACTTTAGCACCCTTCATCTTACAGTCCATAATATGTTTAATTTCAAATTCTATGTCACCATTAGCCTGAACAGGAGGTGGAAGAATGGAGGGTTGAGAAAATGGGATAGTATATTGCGATGTGTGAGTCTCTGTCTTGCACCACAAAACACGAGGCTGAGTCTTAGTACTTTAGCAAAACCAGCTTTATTGAACTTGAAAAAGGAACAGCACAGTTATTTATTGCAGCGGGATCTACCACTCTCTTATTCACAGACACAGCAAACGGGCATAGTCGGGGACAGGTCACTGGCCAAGATATATTGGTCCCTGCATTTATAATGTCCCTTGCATCACCCAATGGCAACAGATGCGTATAGCATGATCTCGATTGGCTCATAGTTGTTGTTGTAATGGACAAGCAGTTCTCCATAGACATGGCAGGTGTGTTTCAGCATGCCATCCCATTGGGGGTTTGGGGGTTGTAAAACAGTTCAGAAACCTCACATCCCTCTCATTAGCTTTGTTCACACCAGTGTAGGAAAATCGACCGTCCAAGCCGGGTTCAGCCAAGCGGGAGAGAATGTCAGCATTGGTGTGTGCAGCCCCGGGATGGTGGCAAACATCAAAAGTTAAAGCCTGCAAGCTAATAGACCACTGAGTAAGCTGCCCATTTGTATCCTTCTGTTTGTTCGGCCAAAGCAGGGTGTGGTCAGTCACCAGGGTAAAGTGCTGCCCCCAGAGGTAGTAACAGAGGGCCTCCATTGCCCACTTAATCACTAAGCACTCCTTTTCAATAGTCAAATAATTACGCTCCATGTGTAGCAGCTTTTTCCCCCTCAAAACATTGTGAGAGTGCATCTCCTAAACCGTAAGCGCTCGCATCCATTTACAGAATAAATTCCTTCGAAAAGACTGGATTGCGCAGAACCAGAAACGATGATAAAGTGGCTTTTAGGTCAGTGAAGGCTCTCTCATAAACATTGTTCAAGACAACACTATGATTCTTTCTGCCCTTTTTCAAATCAGGGAGGCGGGCTGCCCAATGAGCAAAGTTGGGAATGAACCATCTGTAGTACCCCACAAGCCCGAGGAAGGCAACGACTTCTGTTTGGTAGACCTCTATGGTTGTGACCATGAGCTTGCACAGTTCATGCCACTTCTTCAGCAGGTTAATATGCAAAACCTGTATGGGCTTCCTCCACCCTGGAATCCTAACTTTATAATTCACAGGGAATATCATATGCCTCTTAGTGTTCCATTGGTGCAAGACCCTACTCCTGGTACCTTGCACCCCAAAACACAAAACACAAGGCTGGGTCTCAGTACTTTAGCAAAACTAGCTTTATTCGACTTGAAACAGGAACAGCACGGTTATTTATTGAAGCCGGAGCTACCATTCTCCTATACACACACACAGCAAATGGGTATAGTCAGGGCCAGGTCAGTGGCCAAGTCATACTGTTCCCTGCATTTATAATATCCCTTGCATCACCCATTGGCGACAGGCACATATAGTGAGATCTCGATCGGCTCTTAGTCGTTTCCACGGCAATCTGCTGCTGCGCTGCAAACCTGTGGTTGCCTCAGTAATGAACAAGCAGTCCTCCACAGTTGTGGCAGGCGCGCTTTGGCATGCTTTCCCATTGGGGGGGGGGGAGGGTGTCCTAAAAGTGTTCAGAAACCTCACATTGAAAATAGATTTAAACCTAGAAACATTGAAGGGTGAATTGTAATTTTAAACTGAGCTAGTATAGCCTATCTTTAGGACACAGGGCAAACTCATTTGACAATAGATAGATAGATAGATAGATAGATAGATAATAGTGTAAGGGCCAATAAAATTAAGTCCTAATTTACAAGATATACAGTTAATCTGGAAAGTATTCACAGCGCATCACTTTTTCCACATTTTGTTATGTTACAGCCTTATTCCAAAATTGATTAAATTCATTTTTTTCCTCTGAATTCTACACACAACACCCCATAATGACAATGTGAAAAAGTTTACTTGAGATTTTTGCATATTTACTAAAAATAAAAAAAATGAGAAAGCACATGTACATAAGTATTCACAGCCTTTGCCATGAAGCTCAAAATTGAGCTCAGATGCATCCTGTTTCCCCTGATCATCCTTGAGATGTTTCTGCAGCTTAATTGGAGTCCACCTGTGGTAAATTCGGTTGATTGGACGTGATTTGGAAAGGCACACACCTATCTATATAAGGTCCCACAGTTGACAATTCATGTCAGAGCACAAACCAAGCTTGAACTCAAAGGAATTGTCTGTAGACCTCCGAGACAGGATTGTCTTGAGGCACAAATCTGGGGAAGGTTACAGAAAAATTTCTGCTGCTTTGAAGGTCCCAATGAGCACAGTGGCCTCCATCATTTGTAAGTGGAAGAAGTTCAAAACCACCAGGACTCTTCCAAGAGCTGGCTGGCCATCTAAACTGAGCAATCGTGGAAGAAGGGCCTTAGTCAGGGAGGTGACCAAGAACCCGATGGTCACTCTGTCAGAACTTCAGAGGTCGTCTGTGGAGAGAGGAGAACCTTCCAGAAGGACAACCATCTCTGCAGCAATCCACCAATCAGGCCTGTATGGTAGAGTGGCCAGACAGAAGCCACTCCTTAGTAAAAGGCACATGGCAGCCCGCCTGGAGTTTGCCAAAAGGCACCTGAAGGACTTTCAGACCATGAGAAAGAAAATTCTCTGGTCTGATGAGACAAAGATTGAACTCTCTTGTGTGAATGCCAGGCGTCACGTTTGGAGGAAACCTGGCACCATACCTACAGTGAAGCATGGTGGTGGCAGCATCATGCTGTGGGGATATTTTTCAGCCGCAGGGACTGGGAGACTAGTCAGGATAAAGGGAAAGATGACTGCAGCAATGTACAGAGACATCCTGGATGAAAACCTGCTCTAGAGCGCTCTTGACCTCAGACTGGGGCGACGGTTCATCTTTCAGCAGGACAACGACCCTAAGCACACAGCCAAGATATCAAAGGAGTGGCTTCAGGACAACTCTGTGAATGTCCTTGAGTGGCTCAGCCAGAGCCCAGACTTAAATCCGATTGAACATTTCTGGAGAGATCTTAAAATGGCTGTGCACCGACGCTTCCCATCCAACCTGATGGAGCTTGAGAGGTGCTGCAAAGAGGAATGGGCGAAACTGGCCAAGGATAGGTATGCCAAGCTTGTGGCATCATATTCAAAAAGACTTGAAGCTGTACTTGCTGCCAAAGGTGCATCGACAAAGTATTGAGCAAAGGCTGTGAATACTTACGTACATGTGATTTCTCAGTTTTTTTATTTTTAATAAATTTGCAAAAACCTCAAGTAAACTTTTTTCACGTTGTCATTATGGGGTGTTGTGTGTAGAATTCTGAGGAAAAAAATGAATTTAATCCATTTTGGAATAAGACATAACAAAATGTGGAAAAAGTGATGCGCTGTGAATACTTTCCGGATGCACTGTAATCCTCAGACAGATGTCCTACATCTGTTGATGTATTTGAGATCAAATTAAATCAGTATGTCATGTTTTCTTTACAAAAAATAAAGTTTCTACTATTAAAAGGTTCTCCCAATGTGCCAATTACCCTTTAGCTTTCTTAAGTGACACTGGTCAACAGACAAAATGTTTCCTAAACCAAAATAGTAAATTTCCTCTAACTTTGAATCCCTGATCACAAATTACATGAAAACTGATTGTAAGTCAAGTTTTTGAGATACAGGGATTATCATTTGTCAAGTGTAGTAATAGATTTGAAGTGTGCCCCTATAATTTGTGAAGTTTATTCCAAAGTTGAAGCCACACATACCAACTGACAGGGAGAAACCTGCCAGGAACATGGACAGAAACATGTGAAAGACAATCCAGGCAGGCTATTTTAAAATGCTGATGTTTGCCAAATCAATATATGACCAGAGTGACCAATGGCTACTGCCTGCAGAAGCAATTAGAACGGGGGAAGATGTTATTTGGGCATAGTCATATACAGTATGAAGGTTCATAACAGATTCTAAGAATATGTAATTATGTGAGTGTATAATGACAAGGATTCATCACAAAGCCAGAACTTGTTTCCATGCCACCGAACATTACTGCTGGATGGATGTATGTTCGTCAGCATTCCCCACTGATGAAATGGCTGTGATGACTTTATGGTTTCATTGGCTTCTCCCTGGTCTGGATATGTATGTGTAAATACTATTTTTTTGGGGCTGGAAGTTATATTTTAAAGATAAATATATATCTCTTTTTGTACCATATCTCTCATCTGATTATTTCTGCTATGGTTACAAAAGTGATGGGCATGGCTCGAGTCTGTTCTGCATCAATAAAGAACACAATCCAAGGGAGCAAACGCTACATGCTGGATGCAAAAGGGGAATAGGCTTCTCTTATGTATTAGAAACATTTTCAAGGTTAAGTGAGGCAAACATAACGAAGGGAATTTTCAATGGACCACAGATAAGAGAACTTCTTAAGGATGATCATGTCTCTATTATAATAAAAAAATCCCTGGGACGAGATGAGACTTTTTAGCCTGGGACGAGACGTGACTTTTTCAGAGAGATACTTTCATGTCCCATGAAACGAGACTTTGTGCCAAGTGATTTAACAATACCCGGGGCCGGAAATAAAAGACAAAGAGTAGATGACAAAGTAGAACGTCATACAAAATTCAAAAACGTTGGCGCGATACGCATGCAGAGCAGGTTAGGGATAATGAAAGTACAGTAATCCATCCTCCATCGCGGGGGTTGCGTTCCAGAGCCACCCGCGAAATAAGAAAATCCGCGAAGTAGAAACCATATGTTTATATGGTTATTTTTATATTGTCATGCTTGGGTCACAGATTTGCGCAGAAACACAGGAGGTTGTAGAGAGACAGGAACGTTATTCAAACACTGCAAACAAACATTTGTCTCTTTTTCAAAAGTTTAAACTGTGCTCCATGACAAGACAGAGATGACAGTTCTGTCTCACAATTAAAAGAATGCAAACATATCTTCCTCTTCAAAGGAGTGCGCGTCAGGAGCACAGACTGTCAGAAAGAGAGAGGAAAGCAAAGAAATCAATAGGGCTGTTTGGCTTTTAAGTATGCGAAGCACCGTCAGTACAAAGCTGTTGAAAGCGGCAACTCACACCCCATCCGTCAGGAGCAGGGAGAGAGAGAGAGAGACAGAGAAAAACAAACAATCAAAAATCAATACGTGCCCTTCGAGCTTTTAAGTATGCGAAGCACCGTGCAGCATGTTGTTTCAGGAAGCAGCTGCTCAAAAGATAGCAACGTGAAGATAATCTTTCAGCATTTTTAGACGAGCGTCCGTATCGTCTAGGTGTGCGAACAGCCCCCCTGCTCAATCCCCCTACGTCAGGATCAGAGAAAGTCAGCACAAGAGAAAGAGAAAAGTAAGCTGGGTAGCTTCTCAGCCATCTGCCAATAGCGTCCCTTGTATGAAATAAACTGGGCAAACCAACTGAGGAAGCATGTACCAGAAATTAAAAGACCCATTGTCCGCAGAAACCCGCGAAGCAGCGAAAAATCCGCGATATATATTTAAATATGCTTACATATAAAATCCGCGATGGAGTGAAGCCGCGAAAGGCGAAGCGCGATATAGCGAGGGATTACTGTACTAAAATTCTAAAAAAAATTATATTAAAGATCGCATTAGTGCAAATAAAATGGAAATTATTACTCAGTGAAATAACGAAACAGCAAAAAGAGATTGAATATATTGTTCAAGTTTAAACTTTAACTCGGAGACTTGTAGATCATCTAATTCGTGTTGCCATTAGGGAAAAGTAGTGTTTCTTCCTAATGAAGAGGTGTATCCACAAGAATTAAAAGATTTGTTGCTTGGTGAAAGTGAAATCCACATACGCAACCAACAAAGATGCAAAGTGGCTGGCACATAGCACAGGCCAGGGGGGTTGCCGAGCGACGCAAGCAGGGGGCAAAGCCCCCTAGTTTTGATGAAATTCTACATGGTTAGGAAAAGAGTGCATGGGCCTCTTTTAACCATGTCTGTGCTAATTTCTTGGGAAATAAAGATTAGAAAACTATAAGGCCGTTGTTGAGAAGTTGCTTTCATCCTAACACAAGTTGGTTTGCAGCATGTCTTTGAAAATTCACTTTCTTCACTCTCATTTGTACATTTTTCATGAAAACTGTAGTACAGTGAGTGATGATCTTTAGAAATTTCCACCAATGGAATTGGGAGTTTCCACCAAGAAATCTCGATAATGGAATGGAGATAGCAAAGTAAATGGAGTATTGTAATGCTTGCAGGCACATGCTGGACTAGGAAGAGAGATGCCCCTGAAGTTGGACACAAATGTTAAGTTAAGCAGAATAAATATTTCCAGTCTGTTTGAGAAGCAGTGACTATACACCTAAAATATTTTTCCAGATTCTTTTTGATATACTCATCGTGACCATTACTATCAAGGTGAAAGCCAGATGATGTGCTATTGTCAAAGATTGTGGGCTGATTCGATGAAACTAATGGTGATTCTAACTGAGTTAAATAATGACAAAATATGGTAGCGATCAGCATCATTCACTCAAATAATAAACATTTCTGTTTTATCTGTGTTCATAGACAAGCAGTTCTCATCCATCCATTCCTTTAGCTCACTAACACATCTAATTAAGGACAACATTGTAGAGACGTCATTAACTCTATAAGAAAGGTATAACTGGGTGTCATCTGTGTAAGAGTGAAACATTAATGTTCTGTTGTCTAACAATAGTTCCCGTTAGAAGCATGTACCCTCAGTACTGAGCCCTGCAGGACAATATTTCTCACTTCTGTGTTTAATGATGGAATACTGTCAGCACATTTCTGTACTGGAAACCATTTGATAAATAAGAACTAAACCATGCAAAGACATTACCTGTATGCTTAATGTCATTTTCCAATTTATGTGCTGTATGTAGTAAAATAGAATAGTTAATGGTAACAAATGCTGCTCTTAAATCTAACAACATAATTATAGTGGAATTTTCTTCAAAAGAGGATATCAGAATATGATTTACAACACGTGTTAGTGCCATTTCTGCACTATGACGAGTACAGAAGCCAGGCTTGAATTTCTCAAATTAAATGTCAGACAGAAGCTGATTGGCGACTACTTTTCAAGTATTTTAGAGACAAAGGGTAAATTTGAAATGGGTCCATACTTATTAAATGTATGTGGGGCTAAGTCTGATTTTTTTAGCCAGTGAGTTGATAACTGAAACTTTTAATTAATCAGGAACTGCATCATTCAGTAGTGAGCTATTGACAATACTAAGAATAAGTGCTGCAAAAACATCCATTCAGCTTTTTACTAGTTTTATTGGCACTGGATCCAAGGAAGAAGTAGTAGGTTTTGTTTTAGAAATTAAAGTTAATACTTCCTTTTCTGTTACATAATTAAAATTTCTAAAGTGGTGTATGAAAGGCAAGTCAGACTTTGCCAAGAGAGTATTGGATTTGCAATGTGATGCTGAGATCTGGGTTCTTATATTTTTGATTATCTCATTAAAGAAGCTCATAAAGTCTGGACTGGTAATGTCTGTTGGTATTTTGCACTGTATTTCTGAAATCCCATTAGTTAGATTAGCCACTGTTCTAAACAGTACACAATGATTATTATTGTTGTTATCTATTATTTTAGAATTGTAGTCCAAGCAGACTTTAAAGAGAAGTTTTTTTTTTTTTTAAATATTTTTTAACACTCTCTGACCATTGAATGCCCTCAAATACCAAAAATATCTAAAGTCAGATGAGCAATGGTGAAGGAAGAAAAGGTGCACATAGATGCTCAAGTGCAAAACAAAAATAAATGCAATATTCCGGTCATAAACACAGAAATCTGCATCAGCCTTAAAATCTGTATTCTGTAGGGGGTTGTCCAGCTTGACGTTTATGGTGTGCTTTTATACTGCTTTAAGTGGTCTTCCAACTTGCAGGGAAAATTTGGGGGTTGGTGGCAGTGTGGTGGTATCTATATTTCTGAAAGAGTCATCAGTTAGTACAGTAAAGATTAAATTTATCACTAAGGGGTTGGAGCATTCCTGTAGCTGGTGGTAGGTAAGGCAGGATCAAGCATGAGTCAAACGGGTGCCAAATGAAATCTCTCAGTTCAAAAGTTCATTTTAAAAGGTTTAGTGAAAATTCAAGGCAAACAGTCCACACAAGAATAAAGAAAAAAGGTTGTTGCACACATTGAATAAAAGGCAAAAAATTGGAAAAAAACTATCTTTTCTAAACTTCAGTTGTTTCTAAGCTTAAAGATGCTTAATTAACCTTTAGTACACTTTAAACATATGGCACAGCAGCTTTCATATGACACTCAGACAGTGGGCTACGAGTCGCCTTTTCACGGTGACTTTGATATGTGATTTCTTTTTTATTTCGGGCACTGTGCGACTTTGTGAACTTGGATCTTTCGAGTTTCTCCGACACTCTTGTCACTCGATCAACTTTCTTTTGTTGATTATACCACTGTTTAAACCAACAAATAGTAGGTTTTTCCTTTGCCTCCACTTGGTATTCGCTGAAATTCTTTTATTTTCCCCCGTGCTTTTCCCATTGTCTTTTCTCACAAGGCTATTTATATTGATTTGCATATTCAATTCTGGGAGGAGTTGGGGCGGGACAGAAGGCGCGTGCACGTGCGTTACTTTTCACGCTGATCGGGATTTATGTAGTGGAAGAACGTGAAATTTTGCGTACGTACAGATTCCTGCATCTGGATTTTTCTGTGCGTACGCACAATCCCGCTTTTGTGCTTACGCCATGTTATAGTGTGAGTTCTACGCACGCCGTTATACATGAGACCCCAGGTCATCTAAACTGTCCCTAGTAAGAATCAAATACAAGGCCACAGAGTCCCATTCTATCCAATTAAGGACTGTGTGCTGCAATCTCTTGGGCAAGGAAAAAAAACAAAAAACAAAAAAAACAGCATGCAGCTTCTTTTCTCATACCTTTGAAAATCTTTGCTATGAATTTCAGGCAACAATTCCAATCTGCTAGGCTTCAAAACACCATCACGACTATCTTATTTCTCTCTCTCTCTGGGGCTTAGTAGACTCTTCTCTGCCCTGTTTCTCCCTTTTTCAATGGAAATGATTTGCCCACAGGACAAATCATTTATGTGTCAATCAGAAATGGAATGGGAATGAATATATTAGAAAGGAAAAATAAAGATGTGCATTATATTAGTGACATAAGGTATTATTATAATGATATTTAGAAGTAAAACATTGGTCATTAAATGGATGCATTGGAACTAGAAGAGAGGGCTGTAACACATTTACTAACTAACCACTCTGGAGAACAATTAGGAAACTGTTTCTTATCAGGTCATCTCAGAAACATTTACTTGTGAAAAACAATGGCAAATATTCTGTTTAAACATCAGAACCAGGAAGTTGTACAACATGCACAGACATGCTCAGGTAAACTAAACTGGTTTGAGGTGATTCATATTGCCATATTAAAGGTCACAGCTGAATCCATGCCTTGTTATCACCAATTAAACACAATTAAGGCTTTAATCAGCTTCTAAAACCTGGCTTGTCATGGACAATTTGTGACTTTCTGTACATTTAAACTCTCTTCATGTAATGTTATTATGCATGAAACCTAGGAAATATGTTCTTAGAAATAACAAACAAAATCCATCCATCCATCCATTTTCCAACCCGCTGAATCCGAACACAGGGTCACGGGGGTCTGCTGGGGCCAATCCCAGCCAACAGAGGGCACAAGGCAGGAACCAATCCCGGGCAGGGTGCCAACCCACCGCAGGACACACACAAACGGGCCAATTTAGAATCGCCAATCCACCTAACCAGCATGTCTTTGGACTGTGGGAGGAAACCCACGCAGACACGGGGAGAACATGCAAACTCCACGTAGGGAGGGCCCAGGAAGTGAACCTGGGTCCCCAGGTCTCCAGACTGTGAGGCAGCAGCACTACCCACTGCGCCACCGTGCCGCCCACAAACAAAATCCTTTCCTGGTAAATGTATGGTTTCTGCGTTACTTCTTTAATTACGTTACAGTTACCTATAAAATCATTTCCTAAATAAACAAATTTTAAAATGTGATATCTGATAAGTCACATTACTGAGCAGTCACAGCCCAACTTCAGTTTATTTAACAAATGGAATAAAATAGCACAGCATTGCTTTGCTAATAATATTGTGATTTGTTAATTTTATGTAAACATTAAAATGATTGAAAACAATTGAAGACAACAGGCAATTCTGCCCAACAAATTTCACTAATCCTATCCGCAAAATGTCTCCAAAAATAGCATCAAGTCAAGATTTAAAGATCCCTAAAGTTCTATTCTTGGTCATGCTACATGCTAATTTATTCCAAGTTTCTATGTTGTGAAGAAAATCTTTAAAATGTTTGTATGAAATATACACTTAGCAAGTTTAAAACTGTGTCCCTTTGTTGTTCTTGAACTAAGTAAAAGTCTTGATCCACTGAACTAATACCTTTCATAATTTTATAAACTTGAATTGTGCCAGCTCTTAATATATGTTTGCTTAAATATTCTCTCATAAATACATTCTGAATGTGATGCTTTAAAATTGACAGTGTGCACTTCTAGCCAAAAGACAATGCATGAAGTCTTAAAAATTTTCTAGAAAGCCAATATCTTTCATCCTCTCCTTACATGGTATTCTGGACAATATGTGATACTAAAGATGACAATTAAAGGTGTTCTGAGT
Source organism: Erpetoichthys calabaricus (assembly GCF_900747795.2). Classification (NCBI taxonomy): domain Eukaryota; kingdom Metazoa; phylum Chordata; class Cladistia; order Polypteriformes; family Polypteridae; genus Erpetoichthys; species Erpetoichthys calabaricus. The sequence continues at coordinate 30,804,653 of NC_041410.2, forward strand.
TAACTGTCATTAGTCATGCTAGCTTAAAGCTTTTTGAAAGTTTGCTTTAAAAATTTGTTCCATTGTATTTTTGAACTTTTAAACTTTTAAAGCTAGCTCTCCATTTTTGTGGCATGTTTAAGCCAAACCTCATCTTAACAGTGATGCCTCCACATGATTGAGGCCAGAGCGCCTCAAACAGAAGAACCAAAAAAATATAGCTCACTTATTCTTACTTATTCTGACTGTTCAAAACACTGTTTTCTACAGAATGATCTATCCACACTCTCCTAGGTTATACGTATACTTTTATAGCCAATTTAGTTTCCCTGGCTTTTATGTATTTTTGTTTTATTGTTATTTTTGTTATGTTGAAACTATTATTTTTCACTTTTTATGTTATTTTTGTTTAAAATTTGTCAGTGACGCAGCTTACTTTAAATGTGCTATCATTCCATGTACTTTGTCGGTGGAGCCGAAGAGATGGGTCCATCCTCACGTCACCGCTGCTGGGTATTTCATCTAGGTTTATAAGTCACACAGAAAAAGAGAACCCAGTAGTGGAACATTGAGTTTGTGAAGAAGAATGTTTTCTTTGGATGTAATTTTTTCTTTTTTTGTGACTTATTACACTATTGTCTAGCTTTTAATATAGGATAATGTATTGGGACTTGTTTGCTTTGGGTTGTCATTTAAGCAAATCTTTTTTTTTCTTTATTTGATCATTTGGCCTTATTTTTCTATGTTTGTTAATAAAGCTTTATTTATTAAGATTTCTCTTTTTCACTGGTCCCTACAAGCCAAAGTTTTACAGTTCCCTCCCCCTTGTGAGACATATTATTTTTATATATTTACATTATATTTTGGTACTTCTTTGTATTTTTGAACTTTTAAAGCTAGTTCCCCTTTTTGTGGCCTGCAGAAGTCAAAGCCAGCAGGTAGTAGTAGATGGGGAACTAGCTGGCTTGTGGTGAGCTTTTTTTGGCTGGCCAATGTAGGTCCTGGCATGCTTTATGGTCATTTTGGAGGCTTCACATTCTTTTTCCATGTCAAAGACTCTATTTCACAGAAATAATATTGTATTATTTGATATAATTAAGAAATCACTGCCTTTTTATTTATAAAGTTTTTGTCCACCATATGTGTTTTTGCACAACAAATAACAACCTAAAACAGATACATTAAAATAAAGCCACCTTCTCCCTGTTAATAGGAGAAATTATATTGTAGGACAACCTTTCTTACAAGTTAGTGCTTATTAGCGATGAGCTGGGAACTCATGGTGAAACTTTCAAATTAATTTCACATACAAATTGCAAAACTATGATGTTTTGTAACCAGAGAAATTCACACCATTGACCCAGGAAAAAGATGTTTAATTCATGTCTGAGAGCACATTCATTCTCTAATTCTGCATGTTTTCCTGTCATTTTCTATTTACAGTTTTTCAAAACAGAATACAAAATAAAAATAGGCTATTTCACTCATCACTGTTACACACAGTATATCTCAGGAAAGAAGGGAAAATTGTCCCAGCAATTTCAAAGACCGTTCTTGACCCTGGAAAGTGATTTTGGAAATTGTACCAGAAGTAACCAGAAGTAATTTCTGAGCATGAAGCCAATTTTCCCCCTGAGGACAAATAAAGTGCCAGCCATGATAAAAAAAAAACCTCACACTGTTCCAGTGTGGTGCTGAGGTGTCACCTGCTGCACTCTGGTCCCAATCCAGGTGGTTTGGCATACGGTGGCTGCAGCAACACACTATCAGAGCATGCTCCCAACCTCTCTCTCTCTCTTTCTCTCTCTATCTATCTATCTATCTATCTATCTATCTATCTATCTATCTATCTATCTATCTATCTATCGGTCACTTCTTACCAGTGGCTTATTTAGTGTAGAGAAATGACTTGACAGAAGGGAGTGCCTTGTTTGGTATTTAGAGAGCCAGCAAAGTTGGTTTGCAGCCCATACCTAGTAGACAGCTAGCAGAATCCACTGAAGCGGGCACAGACAGGCTATGTAATGAGTATAAAAGCCCACTAAAAAGGGGATTAAGAATGTGGACCAGAAAATGGAACTGAAAATAAGAAGTAGAGAAAAGGGTAGCCAGATTAACATGCAAGAGGTCTAAACATGATAGAGTAAAATTCAGGTGTTGGTTCAAAAGTCAAGAGGGAAAAACATTAGTGAAAAATAAAAGCAAAGTGTTCTGGCTGTAGAGGTGTCATTTTTCCTTTGGTATACTATACTGTGTACTTTTGCGCACTTTTTGTACCAATTGTTTTTTTATATGTTTGTTCTGATTGGCATTCTACTAGGCTGAAAAAAGCCACTACTAGAACACCCTAATCATTATACAGTGCCTACAATAAAAATAATGTGCTTAGTCTCTTCAGAGTTACAAGGTGTGATAGAGGTGGGAGATAGCAAAAGAAATCCTACATTGGAATCTTCCGCTTTGTTTGAGATGGACTGAATGTTAAGTTCATTTGAAAAAGTGCCAGAAATGTGTATATGTTTCCTTAAGGGATTGCACCCAGAAATGAAAACCAACTAGCGATTAAAGTGAGACTGTGATATGTGAGCCTTTTTGTGTTTAATACACTTAGATTTATTTTTACATGCACCTACTGTATTTTAGTAATATACTGTACTCATGAATTAAACTTGTTAACTGGGACATAAGCAGAATAATCTTTTCAGGAAGCTGTAACAATTTGAGGATTATTAAAAAAAATGTAAGATGTGCAGTATTGGTAGCCATTTACTATATTATCAATTATAAAATAATGTGTTAATTGGTAGAATAGAACCTAATTCATATATAGTTTTATTTGATGTTTTTATCTCAAACCCCTCACTCTTTATTTGTTATTTCATGTCATTATTGTGTGGAGGCACAAGTCACAGGGCTCCATACTGAGTCGCCGCTCTCAGATACTGCAGCACTTTGCAGTGGTACTTGTTAGCTTCAGCTTGCTTTGCTCATAGCCTCCCTCAAAGCATTTGTCACCATGGAGACCTTTTATATTGTTAATTTATTTCAGGTTTTGAACTTAGCTTCTGTTTCACTTTCATGTTTGTAATTCCCTTTCTTTTTTCATTATTATTTGATTAGAGTTGGATTTTGTCCTTTTCTTAAATACATCTTCCTTCATAGATTATTTCAATTTTTCTGCCCTTTACCATGTTAACATTTTTTTGGTGTTACTTGTAGTTAATTAATTTTGTAAGAGAATCAACGGACAATCATATAGTTTTGGTTATCAGCCTGGTAACCCTGTATAACTGGATTACAAAATAAAAAGAAAACAAACAATAATTGCTGAGGTGCCTTTCCAGACATGAGTTCAGGAGCTTCTCGAAGTCAAAATGCCTGGCAAAAACTCTCAATAACTGGCAGACCAAATTGAGCAATTTTTAAATAAACAACATCCACAAGCTTGTACAATGGAGGATGTATGATTCACCTTTAAGTATTATAATGCTGATGACAAAGTATGGTGTGACTTCCAGGTCTGTTGCACACCCTTACAATTGAGGAATCAAATAAACTAAACATGGCATCACAATGTTTTAAAGGCATAATGAAAAAAACAAAAACAAAAAAAAAATATGAAGCCTTAAATTAAAACCAAAGTAGAATAATAAAAGAAGAAATTAAAAACCCTAAAAAAATAAACCGTTGTCAAACAAAATTGTCTAATGTATGGGAAAAATTAGTATATCCTAACAAAGGAATTATTGACTTAATTATTTAATACATTAACTTAACACTAGAATTACCAGAGCCTATGAAAAAACTCGTATATCCGGCCCATCTTAAATCGCTTCTTAAATCCGTTCACACCTCTCCGCCAGCGTCTTTTGTCCTCTAAATGTGCTGATAAAAGACAAGCTGCCAGCAGCCGGCTATTCCATCCCCCCACCGACTTAGAACGTGAGCGAAGTTTTCCCAGCTCACGCCTTGATTGATTATGTGGGAGTGAAGTGGAGTTTTACAGTGGAAATAAGAGATCATTATTCTAAAGTAATCTGTGTAAACACATTGTTAAAACAGAAACTTTTTCATATTTTAGTAATAAATGTTACAAAATGTAGTAGGCATAAACTATAGAATATATAAAGCCTGAGTTCCAAAGATCAAATAAACACTTTTACAAAAGCTTCAAGACTGATTCAACAGCTTCTGTGGTGTAGTGTGTTAAGATTTGCCTCTTAGCGCAGAGCAGCTTTTCCTTGCCTCACAGACCTGAGTTCGATTCCCCGCTGGGGATGAAGTGTTGCTCTTTTTTTCTTTTCTTTTAAACCTCAAACGGACATAAAATGTATACATTGGTATGCACTGTCAGTTACTGAGATCGTTATATTTTCATGTGGGATGCTCCTTTTCAAATATTTTTTTAACAATTGAGACTGCAATTAACAGGAACAACTGTCCTTATAACTTGTTTTTAAGATCCATAACACACAGACAGACAGAGCACTGCGTAATAGAGAGACAGACAGGCAGAGAAGTCACTAGATATGTAAATAAACAGGGAAGCCACGTGTACTGAAAGAAAAAAAGAACATGTGCGTTGTCCTTGCTGCACTGAATAAGCGCAGGCGCTCTAACATCACCCTCCTTGACTAAGATCTTTTCTCTGTTCTTTTTTTACTTTAGAATAATGATGTCTTATTTCCACTGTAAAACTCCACTTCACTCCCACATAATCAATCAAGGCGTGAGCTGGGAAAACTTCGCTCACGTTCTAAGTCGGTGGGGGGATGGAATAGCCGGCTGCTGGCAGCTTGTCTTTTATCAGCACATTTAGAGGACAAAGGATGCTGGCGGAGAGGTGTGAATGGATTTAAGAAGCGATTTAAGGTGGGCCGGATATACGAGTTTTTTCGTAGGCTCTGGTAATTCTAGTGTTAAATTATAAATTAATTTGGTACACTTTTCATAATTTAGGCTTAACTTTTGTAAGAAGAAGTCAAAAATGAAAGCAGATGACCATATGTTGATATTGTGTTTAAACATTCAGTTCCAAGAAGCAGGCATTTACAGCACTTATCACTGTTTATCAGTGTGAATAACTTGCTGGTTTTATTACTGACAAAGTTATTACAATCTTCTGCATTGATAAATGCCCTCATCTGAGTGTAATATTATTTCAAAGGACAGTCTGCAGCTGTGTGTTGTCAGGAATATTCCTCCATTAAAGGAAAGCACAGAACCATGTTTCATCCAGACAACTGACTGAGCTTCTACTAGTTCTGATTTTTGATTTCCTCTGGTGGATCGGCCAGATTGAGGGAGACTGATTCTGTACACAGAATAAACATCACCTCTTCATAAATATGACATTAGACAATAATACAGGAGAGCCTTTTCTATTGTATATTGAAATTAATATTTTAGAAAATTAACCCTATCATCATATTGAACATGAAGACTCTTGCATGTAAACCAGATTGTTTTGTTTGGCTGTGTTTTGATTAATTTATATTTCTGTGTCTGCATTATGCAATTGGTAAAATTTGTAATTACATTTTACCTATAAAATCATTACTGTACTGCTATCAATAGCAAATGAGGCAGTGACTTTATAATTTGATGGGAGTTAAATCATAGTCAGAAACAATCAAAAAAATTGTAACAAGGACATCAGTGTACTATTAACCAAAATCATCAGAAAGTTAATCAGAACATTGTTAACCAGGCCTTCAAAATGCCACAGTTGTCCACAGTTGTTGGACAACCAGGAAGTGTACAAAGCTGATTTTTATACAGTTATGGTGATGCTGCAAAAAAAGAAAAAAGTGGCATCAAAGGAGAATGCAATTAATGTTCAACGCTTCTAATATTACCTGCAAACACAAAACAAACATGACAAATTAATTATTTTAATGAATTTCTTCAGCTTCAACAATTTAGTTTAGAGAAACACTTTTCACTTAAAAGTTAAAGAAATTCCAGGTAAAATTAAATTAAACTGATGATTATAACAGTTACAGTGTACGAGCCTATAGAGAACACTATGCAAAAATAAACAGAACTTATTTATTTAAATACAGTATGAACATGTGTACAAAAGTCTGAGCACACTGTCTGTTGCGTCATCATGCTCACAGGTTATGCGTGAGCATGTGCACGTGTTATTTCTTTATCTGATATGTGAAAAACGCTATACTTCCAGGAGTCTGCACGTAGCCGCATTTATTCAATTGTTTGTTGACTTTGTGTGCGTCTATTTGATAAGCCACACATAAATATTTGTCTACAAATAAACATTTAACCCTACAAAGCCATTACAACGATTCCTTCCTTTACAACGTTCAGCAGTTAATTGAGTTCTTTCTACCTTAATTCTGGTCTGCCTCATCCTTCTTATCAGGGATTAGGATTTGGTGCCACAGACACACACCAGTTTGACGCACGCATTGTTTAACAACATGTATGTTTACATAAATGTCACTGAATCAAACTCCAGTGGAAAGACATGACAAGGTTTCAAATTCAAGTGTCTGAACTGTTCAAATTCAAACTGCCTGTGTGCTTGATCTGCCTTATCCAAACTGTGCATGTGACCTGCATGTAGCACAAAGAAGGTAAGTCCATCCATCCATCCATTCTCCAACCCGCTGAATCCGAACACAGGGTCACGGGGGTCTGCTGGAGCCAATCCCAGCCAACACAGGGCACAAGGCAGGGAACCAATCCTGGGCAGGGTGCCAACCCACCGCAGGACACACACAAACACACCCACACACCAAGCACACACTAGGGCCAATTTAGAATCGCCAATCCACCTAGCCTGCATGTCTTTGGATTGTGGGAGGAAACCGGAGCGCCCGGAGGAAACCCACGCAGACACGGGGAGAACATGCAAACTCCACGCAGGGAGGACCCGGGAAGCGAACCCGGGTCCCCAGGTCTCCCAACTGCGAGGCAGCAGCGCTACCCACTGCGCCACCGTGCCGCCCAAAGAAGGTAAGTGACTGAGATAAATCAAACTAACAAACAAAACCAAACAGTAAGGGCTAAAAACCTCCTTGATTAACAAAATGTTTTATTCTATTTTATAACAAAACAAAACAAAATAAAGTTGCCTTTAAAGAAAACAGAACTGAATTCGAAATTAAAACAATAGAAAACATTTTTTTGAACAAAAATAAAAACTGATTGATATTTTTGAAATTTACAAAGCAAAATAAAGAACAAGCTTTGCAAAGTTTAGATGTTCTGTCACCTTAAGGATTAAACATCTGTTTCCTGTACTTGGGCGGACTGGTGGCTCTGAGGCTAAGGATCTGCCCTGGTAATCAGAAGGTTCCTGGTTCAAATCCCGTAAATGCTAAAAGTGACTCTATTTCATTGGGCCCTTTAGCAAGGACCTTAACCTGCAATTGCTCTGTCCTGGGTATGATCTGCATCCAGCCCAGCATGTAGGCCCTCTAACCTGAAGAGAAAAACCTGGGGGTTGCTGGCAGAATTGGCCCTCCAGCCAACGTAAAAAACCTCGCACTGTTTCTCTCCATCTGAACTAGTGTGGTGCTGAGGTGTCACCCGTTGCATGGCTGCACTTGGGTCCTAATCTGGGATCCTGAGTTGGTTTGTATCAGTGTGTGCCTGAGGCCTAACCTCTCTCTCTCTTCCTGTACCGCCATGTTTTATAGCATTTAAATGATGACATTACCCCGTTACAACACAAAATCATGCATGAATCCAGAACACAAAATGGCAAAGTAAATACACAAAATGGTGGTGACAAAGATCAAATAATGGTAAAAAAAAATTCCAGACACAAAAATATTAATAAAATCATGACACCTAACATGTCTACCAGGTGATACCCAGTGGTAGTACATATTTAATGCAGAGCCATTGTCAGAGACAAGAGTCATTTTGTGTCAGCTTCAGCAATACTTCATGTGTTGCTATGATCTGTGAACACAGTCATTTCATATAAATACATTTATTTTGTTAGGTAGACCAGAAACATGCAAAGAATTCCAGCAGGCTGGATGTTTCTTGCAACATCTGTGGAATTCTGAAAGGTTTGTGGATCTTTTTAAGTTAATTTAGAAGATAACAGTAAAACAGAAATTTAATTTTAAAGCATTTGTTGGTCTGATTAGTTAATTATAGGCAAAAGAATTTTAATTAATTTTAAACAGAAAGTACATCTTTAAGAAAACAGAAGCCTGCCAAATGAATGAAACATTAAAGTTCGCCAATTCACAATAGAAACTAATCCACTCTTTGCTTACTTTGCTAATCTGCTGAAATGAGATGACATATTTCTTCTGCTCTGTATGGACTTCTTTCATCTTTACTTGTTCACCATCAACATTCAAAGAAGCTAAGTGCACATTTTCATTACATGTTAACATCGTGAATCCATGGGGGTTTGTGGGATTAGACTACTATCTCTAAAATTCAAATGCCAGGGAGTTAGTGCCCGCTCTTGGATACATACCTCATCCATCTTCATTCTCCTTCATTTAATTATTGTTTACACTGTGTTTACTTTTGACTCCTGTTGATGGTTTTGCTCTTTATAGAGTTGTGCTGCTGCCATTTTGTGGTCTGCTTACCATAACACTGTGTCCTTTGCTAAGAGGCTTGGTCTGTAGAGGCCCGGAAACACATGTTGTGCAGCATTTGATATTGTGGATAATCAAGGTTCTACGATTTTTTGTTGTCAAAAAGTAAAGAATTTACACTGCCTTTTCCAATTATGCAGCTTTGATTACTAGGTTTTGTGTTACTTTTGGTTTGAACCCCTGCCAGTTTATGGACTAGGATTCTTGTCTCATCCATCTCCTGACCCTTTTATTTTCTTACTTACATCTTATTATTTTCTTAATTAGAAGGGGATTTTAAGCTACAGCAATGGATCACCTCCGGCTACCAACAACAACAACAACAACAACATTTATTTATATAGCACATTTTCATACAAAAAGTAGCTCAAAGTGCTTTACATAATGAAGAGAAGAAAAATAAAAGACAAAATAAGAAATTAAAATAAGACAACATTAATTAACATAGAAAGGAGTAAGGTCCGATGGCCAGGGTGGACAGAAAAAACAAAAAAAAACTCCAGAAGGCTGGAGAAAAAAATAAAATCTGTAGGGGTTCCAGGCCATGAGACCGCCCAGTCCCCTCTGGGCATTCTACCTAACATAAATGAAATAGTCCTCTTGGTAGTTCGGGTTTTTCACGGAGTCACTTGATGCTGATGGTCATACAGACTTCTGGCTTTTAATCCATCCATCATTGTTGGAACATCATGGTGCTTTGGGTAGATGGTGGTGGCGCACGCCACCACCAACAGGACACCGGAAAAAGAAACAGAAGAGAGATAATATAGAAAGCATAGATTAACCTCTTATTGCCTAAAATGCATGTTTCCTTGAATTTAAACCCCTTCATGGGGATAATAAAACACACCATGATTTTAATTATATTTTGTGAATATTCAAAGTTATTTAAGTACTTCTCAGTTGTATCTCCTCAGAGAGATATTGAAATGATATGACAAAATGTTAATCACAGAATACAATACAATACAATACAGTTTATTTTTGTATAGCCCAAAATCACACAGGAAGTGCCGCAATGGGCAATAACAGGCCCTGCCTCTTGACAGCCCCCCAGCCTTGACTCTCTATGAAGACAAGGAAAAACTCCCAAAAAAAACCTTGAAGGGAAAAAATGGAAGAAACCTTGGGGAAGGCAGTTCAAAGAGAGACCCCTTTCCAGGTAGGTTGGGCGTGCAGTGGGTGTCAAAAGAAGGGGGTCAATACAATACAATGCAGTACACAGAACAGAGCAATTCCTCAATATAGTAAGAAATAAAAAATATAAATTTTAGAAGTATAGAGCAGAATTTAACAGTAGATGATATATCCCATGATAAGATTTGGATTTGTGTAGAGTCCTGGAGACCTCATCCTTCAAGCTGCCTCCCCCATTTGGCTATTCCACGGCTGAAACAGTGCTAGGCCAGCCAATCCGATGAAAGGACCCCTCTTTCCCATGATTCCTGCGATCCTCCATCTGGGATGACTTTTCCTTAGGCAGGCAAAACAACTTGGCAGGTGGGCCATGGCACCATGTGCCACATTTGAGTACCGAAGCTCCCAAAATGTGAGCATTAATGTATGAGCATAGTACTTAATACTGTAAATTGTGAATTTGTAACTTTCTCTTTGTGTTGTTTTTGTTTTTCCTCTGCAGGATGACTGGTGCGCTAATCATATTGTGAAGATGCTTTGTTCACTTAGAATTCTTTTGTATTCTGACTTGGCTTTCTGAGCAGAGCTGTCTGGTCTATTGTGTGTGGAACGGTGGAATTTCTTTGATCAGTGCTTTCTCTTTCTCTTCCACAATCTCAGTGTGTAGCTTAGCAAACTCAAGAAAGTGAAAACAAACTCAGCAGAACATAATGATTTATTATAACACAACAATCAAATATATTGCTATAAAGAAAAGATAAAATTCTGTCCAATCAAAAATACAGTCAATCAAGAAAATTGCAGAAAGTGATAAGATGCATTAATCATAAGAAATATTAACAGCCCCACCATAACCCACAGCTTATCTGTAAGGAAAAAAATATACATGTATTATACTGATTAAAACAACAGAAGTTAAATGGAGATTTTTCTTTTCACATATTGCAAAATCTAAGGTATTATTTTTCCAATAGGGTTCATTAGGATTTCACCACTTTAGCAAGATTAGTCAACACGCTTAAAATGTAGCATAGGAAATTACAGCAAGTGTCATCCTGTCCAAGATTACTGCAAGCAAGCACTTCTGTAAGATGATTTGAAATGTGTGTAACATCAACAGATTCTGACACATATGTTGCCCAAAAGAACTCAATTTAGAACAGTCTCAAAACATATGACCAAGTAAAGCCAGAACTGCATGGTATTGTTCACAACTGGGGTCCAATCCTTAATATATTTTCAGTAATTTTACTGTGGAGAGATGCATTTGATGTACACTTTTAAAATGAAATGATTTCAATTCATGGTATCTACTTCTAGTTTTGATAAAGTTCACCTAATGGTGAGCAATGTGTCAACAGTTGACAAAGCCTAGAAATACTACTCATATTCTCCTTAATAGTTAAAATATTTGAATGGTTGACACTTTTGGAGAGGTACAGAAGTTAGGCATAATCATTTAAATCAAGTTCCGTGTTGAGGGAATTTAAAATTTACAACAGAGTTGATCAATAAGTGCAAGTACCTTGTCAATATAAAGATTTCTGGAAGTCCAAATTCCCAATGATTTCCATAAATGAAATACTGTATAACTCAGTAGGGGATGAAATAGAAAATAATCCAGTAATGGATTCACAAAGAACTGCAGCTCTGCTGTAAAATATTAGTTAAATAAGTTCCAAATTTTGAATAAGACAAGAACATCTGATTCCTAGTAAATTGAAGATAGTTATTAATAATTACATAAGTACAGATCAAGACATATAAGGAGGAGTCTGTCCATTACTTTCTTTTCCAAGGATATACAATATTAAAATGACTGGGCATAGATTATGACACTGTTGATCGTGGTGTTTGTTATGTTTTATGTATAACTTTATTTTGGGTTGATGTTGTATGTACAGTAGACACCAGGTTTTAGAAAGAAGTGATGGAAAGGGCAAAATGATCAGTTGGTATGGTAATGTTTCAAAGTGGAAATTAGGAAATGGGTGGGAGTTTGATCCCTACACAGTGTGTCACCGTATATAACAAAAGAAGTCAGTGGCAATTACTGGTGTAAACAATGCAAATGTGGAACCCACGATCTGCAGAACCATTAACACATTAATCTTCTTGATTTATGAATTTTGCTAGCTTCCTGAAACCTAAAGTTATACATTTACTCTTATAATTTACATTTCAATTGTTTTTCCTCAAGAAAGAAAGGAAATGGGCGCAGAAATGAACTGGTGAAAACAAGGTTAAGGAATACATCAGGTAAGCTGGATATTTCTGAGGAACACAAACATTTACAGACATATGTTAAGAAGTAGCTACTTAACACAGAGTTTTATGAATTCATGGCATTCTATTTATAACCTAAATAGCAATAGAAGTGTTTGTGAACGTCAGAATCAGGATGGAAGTTCCACTCCCCAGTAGCATCATAAAAGACCAGCAAGCAGTGAGACACTTTTTGGAGGTTTACTTTGGCCACTGTACACATTCAGCCCATAAAAAGCAGATCACTGCTTATTGCTCATTTTTTGGGTATTAATGGAGAGTGGGGTGGCCATGTCTACTACTACATAACAACAAGAGAAACTCACCAATCAAGGTTAAAACGTTACTACAATGACTTCAAACTCACCATTTTCCACATGTGCATGGGGAAAGTTGTACAGCCAAACTAAACAAAATTATTACAAAAGTGCAAATGACTGATTGGCCTAATGAGATGAAGAACAGTTAAGTTAGTCATGTACTGTTACTTGAACTTTCTGAAACTTCTTAGACTAAGTGCAGTTCAATCAGATTCTAAATCTTTCCATTTCAAAAGGTTTTTGCTTCATCCCTAACCAATGTAAAAAAGTGGTTTGGTGCCAACTTCTACAATGGTGTCTTACAACAAAAGACAGAAAATGGTTTAGGCATTATTTTTTAAGTGAAACTATTTGTGTGTTTATGTGTATTTTCACAGCATGAATCATTCTCTGGTTGGAAATAAACCATTTTTATTTAACCAATATGAAATGATACTGTGTTAGAGTTCACATACTTTTTGCAGACATATAACAGTATTCTTATACTTACCATTATACACTTTCAGCTTAACTTTTCCATTTAGACTGAAGAAAGATGGTTCCACTGAAACTAAAAGTATGTACTCTCCTGAATCATTAGCAAACAGTTTATTAAACTTCAGAGTCCCAGTGGTTGGAGTCAGTTTAACTCTTCCTTTATAGTCCTCCCCATAATTTATTGCTGTACCTATCCAGTTTACAATGGTTTTGGAACCAACTATCCACATTCCAATATTTGCCTGTTCACTTGGAGGATCAGCTGACACATTAAATGTGACCACTCCATCTACTTGTCCAATAAAGGTATTCTGAGGAGTTATGAGACTCACAACTGAAGGACAGACTGTAAGGGGAAAAGAGTTAATTTTATTAATTCACTGGATTATATGTATCATTTAAAATAAAACACAGATTTACAACACAGTATATATAGCTATTGTTTATACAGTTTTCATGTATATATCTACATGCTAAAACGATAAGAGGTGTAGTTCAAAACTGAGAGTGTTCACTTAGTAGAAGTTACTGTGTTATTTGAAAACCTTATTATAGGAAAGTTTATAGAAAAGTATCAGAATTTGAATTGCTTTAATATTAATATACGGTTTGTGCTGCAGACAGTATTATTTTGACATCCACAAACCATTTACTAGTAGCTGTGAAAATTAATAACTTGACCGTGAAGAAAACAAGTTGGATAGCAGGGTCAGTGCCATAGCAAAGTGCTGCACTGTTCTGTACCACCTGAAGGCGGGAGAGAGAAGACTGACTGACCCAGGAATACAGTGTGTTACAGTAATTGAGCTGCAGTGAGATAAAAGCATGTATAACTTTCTCAGAATCATCAAATGATAAAAAGGGCTTAACTTTAGATAAAAGTCTTATTTAGAAAAAACTTGACTTTATCACTGAACTAATTTGATTGTCCATTTTAAAATCATTATGCATAATCACACCCAAATTCTTTCTGGAGGCCTTAACAAAAGGTTTCAAGGGGCCTAGGTTAAAATAGGGGGAATCACTGACCCCTCTAGGTCGAAAAATGAGGACTCAGTTTTACTGTCAATAAAGCTAAGAAAATTTGAGGCCATCCAGGCTTAAATTTCCTCCAAGCAGTCCAACAATTGTTCTGAAGAGATGTTTTCTTTGATGTGGTGCAATAAGCAGCTTTTCATAAGTGTACTTTTCATTACTGACTATATGGTATATATTTCCATACGTATTTGTACTGATGGTTGTATTTTTTGTTGCCATTACATAGAGACATCAGAAGATGGAGGTGGTGATCTCTAATTTTGCTTTAGTCATGTTGAAATTCTCATTTATGTCAATTCACAATAATCAGATCACATGTAAAATGTTGAACATAATAGTATGTGATTTTCTGCACTCATGTTTCATATAGGCATCCTTATTATGCTCTAAAGTTTTACTCAATTAAATACTTACATACTTATGCATGGAAACAATTACCATGAAAATGAAGTAAAACATAATTCAAGTCTACTTCAAATAAAACAGTTTTACTTTTCATTGCCTTTTTCAGTATTTGTTGCAAGTAAATTTGTAATTTTATTCTATTGAATGAGTTCCTGACCGGCTCAAACAGTACAAAATATTTTCCTGTGCAACATTTTTAATGTTGTTTGGTGAAACTCCACAAAAGGTATTGTGATAAAGAAGAGACTGTTGTGGTGAGAAACTCTGGCCAGGTTCACACTAGTATATATGTATATATGTAGTATATGTATTTCATAAAGTACGCAGCTTTTAAAAATGCAATAAATCAGCCAAAATAGAAGCAAAATTCAAAATTTTTATTTAATTTCATTCAACATATACTTCGATTTAATAATGAAAAATGATATCGAGCCTATGTCCACCACTTTCTCTGCAGACAGTCATCCGATCGTTGAAATTAATGATAACTCTTTCGCAGACGTCCCTGTCGATTTCGCCAATTTCACGTTGAATTTCCCTCTTCAGTTCAGCAATCGTTTGAGGTTTGTTCACGTAAACTTCTGACTTCACATATCCCCATAAAAAGAAGTCACATGGTGTGAGGTCACATGAACTCGGAGGCCATTCTTGGTCGCCATGCTCAGGGAATTTTTCACGAAGCAAGGTGATTGTCTCCCAGGATGTATGGCAGGTAGCCCCGTCCTGCTGAAACCACATTTCATCAATGCCGTCATCCTCCATTTCTTCCAGAACAGGCCACAAAAAGTCAGTGATCATGTCCTGATAATGGTTGCCATTTACAGTAACTGAACTTCCATCATCATCTTCAAAAAAGAAGGGCCAATCACACCTCCTGCCCAAAAACCACACCAAACCATGGCTTGTAGGGGATGCATTTCATGCTCTTGGATCACTCTAGGGTTTTCGTCACCCCAAATGTGGCAATTTTGTTTGTTGACATACACCGAGAGATGGAAATGTGCCTCGTTACTGAAGATTATTCTTTTTGAAAAACTGTCATCCTCTTGTTCCAAAATCTAATCGGCGAATCTTCGCTGTTTTGCATGATCTGCTGGTTTCAACTCTTGTGTCAACTGAATCTTGTAGGGGTGCATATGAAGATCTTTTTTCAGTATTCGATACACTAAAGATGGTGACATACCCAGCTGTTGTGAATGACGGCGAAGTGACTTCACGGGGCTCACATTCACATTGTCTTGCACTACCGCAATGTTTTGTTGTGTTCGAACATTACGGTTTCAACCGGGCAATTTTCTGGTTGCAACTGACCCAGATTCTTCGAATTTCTGTACCAACATTGAAACTGTCGTTGCGGTGGGGGATTTGTCACATTCAAAGATCGCGTGAAGTTTACAGACAGTCTCTGCGTAGCACTCCCCGTTTTTGTAATGAGTTTTCACAATAAGAATACGTTGCTCGATACTGACCCACTCCATGGCTACTAAATGGAAAAATGACAAATGTTCTTCTAATCGGAGTGATAATAGATAACAAAAATGATAGGAACAGTGCTGACAACCTTCAAACAAAAAAATTCCACCCAATTCAAAAACTGCGTACTTTATGAAACACCCTTTATATGTGCTGAATGATTAAAAAATTATCATGGTGTAAATCGCCATTTTCAGATATACTACTAACATTGAAACAATGTCAGAGAGAGATAGCAGCCAAAATGACTTCAGTGTGAACCTCAATTTCTATCTGTATAGTTGTCAGCACTGGCCATCTGGATTTACAGAACTAAAAGCACAGCGGGGGTGCTAAATCTTCAAAGCTACTATTTCACTTTAAGCAGGTGAAGAAATGAAAGTATGACTGATATTTAACAAATAAGGCTAATATACATTTATTTTTTTAATGAAATACTTTTAACAGTCCATTGTTAGTTATTTCAAATACTGAACAGTATGTCAGTTTTCATCTATTATTTTTCATAATGCTCGGATTTGATGTAAGCCTTATCTTGTATTTGGGTGTCGTTGGGACATCACATCAACTTTAAATGCTCAAAAAACACCAAGCTGATAAAACAATGTTACATATACTGTATTTACAAGATGTTTCTAATTTTATGAGAACTGCTTATACTGTATATGTGGTTTTGACTCATCATGTTTCAGAAGTCCTCTATGGAAAATGACACTGTTCTTTTTGGCATCTCAGAGATCTCTAGCTGTAAGTCATGATAAAATCCAATTTCATATGCTTTGCATTCTGTGATTAGTGTTGAGGGTACCTGACCCACTCTGATTGACCGTAGTCCAATCTACGTTCAGTTTACGTTATACTTAAAGATAAATTAGGTGTTTTTCAAGTCAAAGTTATTTCCTCACAATCAAGTTATACTGTATATTAGTTTGGCAAATGAAACTGTGTTCTAAAATGAAGCATATTTCGTAAATAAAAAAAAAATCCCGTGGACTTGTATTTTATAATAGAGCTTATGGGTACCGGGATCACGGTGTAAAAAAAAAGGCCCTACAACTAATTCAACCAAAAATGATAATGAGTATTTATCCGCATCTTGAGATTGTGCACATTTTATAAAACAATGTATCCATGTCATTTTCAGAAAGAAAAAGTGCAAAAAGCTAAACATTTCTGAGATTCAGACATTTTAAAAGCAGACTGGATGTGCATTTCACTTTGACTCTCAAATCCCTCTGCGGCACCCTTTAGGGCTTTAGAAAGTCATTGCCAAGTACCATTATTAACAATGAATCTTGATGCCCAGATATGAACTGCTCTCTCTGTTCTGTAGACAACTAGAGAATGATAACTGAAAAATGTAACATGATCAATTAAATCGTTTCACTATACAGATGCTTATTTTATTATTTCACAAAGATATTGCCTACTGCTACTAGATTAATAATACACACGTGCTTTGCTGAGAGAATACTGAGTATGCACATTCTGTGCAATCAAGTGACAAGTGCTGAACATCTTTCTTGTCTTCCTAACTGCTTATTCAGGGCAGGGATGTGTTAAAGCTGAAGCCTATCACAGAAAGCATTGGGGGCAAGACAGGAATAACCCCAAAAATCCACTTTAGCGTTTAGCATTGACAATTTATCCAAGTTTAATTAGTTTGAAATTGTGTGTGCATAGTACAGATGTTTCAGCATAGACAAAGTGGTAATGCAGAGCGATCACTCCTGCCTCGCAGCTCCAGTTTCTGTGTAAAGTTGGCCTATTCTTCTCATGTGTTTATGGATTGATTGGTATTGGTTTATTCACTCAAAAAAGTTGGTGTCAGTCCTTTTATTACATATTCTCAGAAAAACTGATTCATCATGCACTAAAAAAGTCAATAACAGATTCTGATTTTGAGACTTTTGCTTAATTCTGAGTGTGCACAACACTCCATGGAAAGTGTGACATGCAGGTGGCCTATAAGCTCTTTCAAATATTTCACACTTTAAATAAAAGTAAAATTGAGTGTAATCAGTTCAGTTCAGATGTATTTTTATTTGCACAAAGTACAATGAAACTCATATGTGCTATTTTTACTAAAATGCCACTCAGCATAAACCTCACTTTGGGGGCTATGTAAAATAGCAGCATGGAATGTAGTTGGCAAAAATTAGGTACCATTTAGGAAACAAAATACAGTAAACCTATGATTTGAGAGCACAGCTGCCTGTTATTAAAAGCTATGTCACAGAATAACTGCTGCAGAAAAAGAATCTCAGTAGCAATATGATATTATGATAATCAGCAGGATATTGTTTGGTGAATTAAGTATGGAGGGTTGGCTGCCATAACTTCACTCACAGCACCTGCTGTGTATATGCAAGCAAGAAAGAAACATATTCTTACCTCCATAAAACAGTACCTACAATCTATAATAAAATTTATTTTCTTCAGTTTACTTTTATGGCACAAACATGCCTTAGAAATACAGAAGACGGGATTTCTTAAATCAAAAGCTTTCCTACATCATAGTGAATGTCTTTTTTAAGTTTCCATCCATCCATCCATCCATTTTCCAACCCGCTGAATCCGAACACAGGGTCACGGGGGTCTTTTTAAGTTTTAAGACTTAATTTCAAAATGTTATGAAACATAAGGAAAGGCTAGTTATTTCTTAAAATATGCTTCACCTTAGAATGCAGTTCCATGTGGCAAATTAATATATCCCATGATAGTGAAGAAATATCTTAGATTTAAGAAATAATGAATTTATCCTTTAACTGAACAGCCTGACTACATGGATGTGCAGTTAGCAGGGATGCTAAAACAACATGCTTCATTGTTGAAAATCAATCAACACACACTATATTTTTGTAATTTGTTGGGTTTTTGAAGCAAAAGCTGCAACAATTAACATATTGAAAGCAGAGACAAAGCATATTTAAATGGTACAGGAGTGAATGGGATACAGTTTCTAGTTAAATTAAATTATTGCAGTTATGGTGAGTCCTATTAAGTGGCTAATTCTGGATTGGAACACAGTCATAAGTAAAACCATGACTACTTTTATTAAGTGACTTTTGAAACAATAGAACAAAGGCTGTTTTACAGGAATTTTAAAATAATGGAATAAATTTCAATTTAATAATAAATAGGGAGTATACAGTGTATGCAGAACAGCAGCACCCATGTTTAGTTTTTGACACATAACAATATTTGGGTTTAATACATTCATGCAGAGTGGGTGCCCAAACACAAATCTTGCATACCCTCCTCAAAGTAGGCTGTTGTGCTACTGCCTAACAGACAACATTGGAAAGTCCTGTCTTCTTGACTATTGTCACAAAAGTTTAAATAGGCATCTATTAAATTAATTCCATCAACAGAAGTGGGTCTTTGAGGGGCAATCTTGCTTCATTGCCAGTCTGCTGGCTGAGGCTGTGTGTCGGCTATCTTAGCCATTATACCACAGTGCCAACCTTTAAAGTGCTGTCACAAGTATTTTACAAGGTACGGCTGCTACACTACACCAACACAAGCAGTCTTTTGTAAGCTGTTTTGGGGTTTTTGCAAAGTATTTCTTGTTTGCCTAACTCTACTTTACTTACTGTAACTAGAGAGGGTCCCCATTTTTCAATGTAGTCACTATACAATAAAATAAATCTCTATTACATTCAGGCATAATACTAGATGGTAAATGAATGCTTAACTGAACATCTCCATCTCCAAGGAACAGCCAATGAGCACTAAAACACAGTTCTGTATTAATATGTATTACACTCTTGTGTGTTTGGTTTTCTTGTAGTAGCCCACTGACACAGTTTCCCTTTACAAATTCAATTTATAAAAGGACAGGATGAAAGACAGATTACCTATTGTATTAAAAAGTGTGAAATTATAGTTAATTAGAGTTCAAAAACCCTTAGCAAGCATATAATAGTATTTTATACTCACCATCAACTTTAAGCTCCAGTTCCCCATTTACACTGATGGACGACGGTTCCGTTGTAACCACCACTTTGTACTCTCCTGCATCAGTAGCAAACAGTTTGTTAAACTTCAGCGTTCCAGTGGCGGGTGACAGCTCGACTCTTCCTTTATAGTCCTCTCCATAATTTATTGCTGTGCCTATCCAGTTTACAACAGTTTTGGAACCAAATGTCCACATTCCAATATTTGCCTGTTCACTTGATGGTTCAATCGACACATTAAACGTGACCTCTCTATCCACTTTTCCGATAATTGGAGTCTGAGTTATAAGGCTTACCGCTGAACAAGAGTCTGTATCAGAAAAAAAGCAAACTACATGAATTCACTGAATTAGATGTGCCTTTAGAAACATACAATTTAACTTTATATAGAATTTTAATACAGTATAGTTTGAAAGATTGAAATTACAAAGGAGTTTTCATGTTTTTGAAAGAAATTGATACTTTCATTTATCAAAACATCATTTAATTGTTGAAAAACTTTATAAAAGACATTTACATTAATGTTTGAAACAACTTTTATAGTTCAGTCTTTGCATAGGCTTTCAAAGGTCCAATTCAAGCCGCTAATACTGTAATCTACTGACAGTATATTGTGTTACCTACTCCTGAATTGATATTGCTAATGTGATCATTTGTTGTTAGAGCACTTGAAAAATATTATGCTCTTCAATGAACTGTGAAATCGGCAATGCATTGGCTGAACTAGCTGGTACACAGCCATTTGTAAAAAAGTAATTTTATTTTGAAACATATTCAAAATGGAAACATTTTCCTTAGAAACTTCTCAGTCTATGTGTGAGACTGCTAGGAAATTAATTATTTCATAAAAAGGTGTGCACTACTATCTTGAAAGAAAAAAAAAGAGTTACTCTAGGATAAGAAGAGACATGGAAGGCCCAGATATACAACTACATTAGGTTAGGTTAGGTTAGGTTAGGTTTCTTTATTTAGTCATGTTTACACAGGAAAACATGAAATTTGCCTTCTCAGTTGCATCTAATAACAAGTAACAGACAGAATGAAATAAAACATACAAATAGAAATAAGAAAGGTTAAGGTAAGGCAGTTAGATAAAACATATCTATACCAAAAAAAAAAAAAAGGTAACAGGATATATATCAAAACCTTAAACATTATCTCCGATATTTCTTATTGAAAAGTCGTATGGCACTAGGAAGAAAGGAGTTTCTGGAGCGATTTGTGTGGGTTTTCAAAGCAACTATCCTTCCTGATTTACTGAAGTTTAGTTCTACATGTAATGGATGTCTGTCATCAGTTGAGATGATTTCCAGTTTCTTTAGCATTGCCCTCTGACACACACTAGTCAAATCATCTACATCAGCCCCAATAACTTTAGCTGCATACTTCGTAATCTGCTGGAGCTTTTTTGAGTTTTGGTTTGTCAGACTATTAAACCAGGCAATGAAACTGAAAGTGATCATGGACTGGATCATACTACGATAGAAGGACAACATGAGGTCCTTGTCTACTTTAACCCCTTAACCGCCCTCTGCCGGATATATCCGGCACCGTTGTTTTATTGCTAACGCCATACTGCCGGAATTATCCGGCACATTTGCCTGTGGTTATATGAATGCCTGGCAAGTAGTATAACTGACGGTTTGGCGTGGGTATTATTACTACGTTGTATTTCGACAAGTCTGTGGTTGTTTTGGCCGGTCATGTGACGTGATTCGCATGTAACAGCTGTGAATATGGCGAAACGTAAACTGACTTCAAGTGAGGCTTTGCAGGCGATTTTGGACAGTTCTGATCATGATTGTAGCAGTTCTGAAGAAGATTTTAGCGACAGTGATGAGCAGCAACGTGCGCTGCATGATACTGTGAATGAAGACGCATCGGATGACGGCGCTGAGTGGGTGTATCTCCAGCATCTCAGCTGGGCTGCTGCCCGTGGTGAACTACCTTTTCTGCATTCGTTTGAGGGAACGTGTGGCTTTATTGTTGATGTAAACAATTACACTGCTGAGCAGTTTTATGAGCTGTTTGTGTCACCTGATTTGATCAGACATTTTGTTCATCAGACAAATCTGTATGCAGCACAGTTTATTGAGAAAAATCCCAATTTACCTCCACATTCCCGTGTTTGTGCTTGGTTTGACACTGATGAAAACGAAATGAAAAAAATTCATTGGGATTTTGATGTTGATGGGAATAATCAGAAAACCAGATATTGAGATGTACTGGTCTACAGATCCTATGTATGCAACACCTATTTTTGCAGCTGTCATGACACGTAACCGATTCTCTTTGCTGCTGAAATTCTTTCATTTGAATGACAACAGAAACGAGCCAGATAAGAAAGATCCAAACCGCGACCACTTGTTCAAGCTACGTCCTTTGATTGATCATTTATTTGAAGCATTTCAGTTGCCCTACATGCCAGGACCGTCAGTTGCAGTTGATGAAAGTTTATTGTCGTGGAAGGGCCGCTTACAGTTTCGACAGTATCTACCATTGAAAAGGGCACGGTTTGGTATCAAGATGTTTTGCTTAGCTGAGAATTCAGGTTACATTTATAGATTTCGTGTATACACTGGCAAAGAGGATCCTATGAGTAGTATTTCAGCAGTGTTGCCAGATGAATGTAAGGACTTTGGACTTTCAGAAAAACGCTGTCATGTCTGTTCAAAGAAGGGTCAGCGTAGAGACGTCAAGACCTTCTGCTCAAAGTGTCCCAGCAATCCAGGACTTTGTGCAGTTCCCTGCTTTGGCCTGTGGCACAGCAAACTCAAATACTGGGAATGAAACTATGATTGACTGAACTACTTTTGACTTTTGAATTACTTTTGACTGTTCCGTTTTTGTAGTTGACAATAAATCCAGAAGCCTGAGAAAAGGTACATTTTGTGTTTTATTATGTGTTTGCCCATTTCTAGAACTTGCACAACATTTAGTGGTCAATACTGCTTGAATAAATGTAAAAAATGTAAAAAAAAATGTAAAAAAGTAAAAAAAACGAAAATTGTTCAGATTTCGCCTGGCGTGGGGAATATTTAGGGAGTTGGCGGTTAAAGGGTTAAATAGTTTGAGTTTATGGAGGAGAAATAAGCGCTGGTTGCACTTAGAAAATATTTTTTTTGTATTTGTATTCCAGTTAAGATTGTTATCTAGGTAAGTTCCTAAGTATTTATATTCATTCACTATTTCTACCTCCTCTCCCAGAACTACAATAGGTGAACATACAGATTTCTGTCTCTTAAAATCAAATATCATTTCTTTGGTCTTTGTTACATTCAGAGTGAGAGAGTTTTTATTGCACCAGTTTACCATACAGTCCACTTGATTTAGATAGTGGCTTTCATCCTCCCCAGATATGCATCCTGTGATCATGGTGTCATCCGCATACTTAATAATGGAGCAGTGGTCATTGTTCTGTCTCAGGTCACTTGTGTACAGAGTAAACAGTAATGGTGATAAGACACACCCTTGTGGACTTCCTGTGTTTGAATGAAGAGCTTTTGAAAAAGTGTCCTGAACTTTAACTGTCTGTGAACGATTTAAAAGAAAGTTCTGAATCCATAGTGTGATAAATGGGTTTACATTCATACTGTTTAATTTCCCAATCAGTATATGAGGCTGTATAGTATTGAACGCTGCAGAAAAATCCAAAAATAGTGCTCTGACATATGAACCAGGCTGATCAAGAAAGGTATAGATTTGATGCAAGATAACAAGCAGAGCATCTTCCACACTTCTGTTTGCACAATAAGCAAATTGATTGTTGTCTTGAAAAGACTTTGTCTCTGTCATTAAAATGTTTTTCACCAAGTGTTCAAAGCAATTCATTGGAATAGATGTAAGTGCCACTGGTCTGTAATCATTTAAACAGCTTGGCCTAGAAACCTTAGATACAGGGGTGATGATTGATTGTTTCCACAGATTTGGTAAAAGTACTTTAAAATCATCATTTTAAGAAGCAGATATTTAATGAGTCCTCAGCTGGAAGAATTACAAAACATTAGTTTCATCTGCAGCAGTAAACAGGTTATTCAGGGATATCAACTTTACAGGTAGAGCATCAATGAAAAGCTGAAATTGGAACAAAAGAAGAACAGGTTAAAAAGAACAAAATAACAAAAGGACTGGACAGATGATTGGAGGAAAGTGTTGTGTATGGATAAGCCAATGTTTGAGGGGTTTACACCAAAGAGATGTATGTATGCGAGATTACTATACTTTTCTTTTAAAAATGAATGTTAATCACAGGTGATGATGATGATGATGATGATGATGATGAATATGATGATATACTTTATTAATCCCAGAGGCAAGTGGAATGGTGGCTCTGAGGCTAGAGATCTGCACTGCCAATCAGAAGGTTGCCGGTTCGAATCCTTTAAATGCCAATAGGGACTCTGCTCTGTTGGGCCCTTGAGCAAGGCCCTTAACCTGCAATTGCTGAGCGCTTTGAGTAGTGAGGCAAGCGCTATAT
Organism: Erpetoichthys calabaricus; assembly: GCF_900747795.2. NCBI lineage: Eukaryota > Metazoa > Chordata > Cladistia > Polypteriformes > Polypteridae > Erpetoichthys > Erpetoichthys calabaricus. Next base: position 30,828,780 of record NC_041410.2, read on the forward strand.
AAATGCAAAGAACTATTATTATTAGAGGGGACATTGCCTTTACAAATGACCTTTGTAGGTCAGATCGCAGTTACCATTGTTAAGAAAATATCTTAGTGACATTTAAACTAAGGAGGAAGTGTACTCTAACTCATGACATTAAGGAAGATATAGATTATGAAGGACCCTCCTCATATGAGAGTGATTCCCTTGTGGTTAGTCTACTGAAGTCTTCCAGCCCCAACAAGAATGGGATGTTCAGTTACTTAGAGTAGGCATTCAGACTTTTAAATAAACAAAAATTGTTCTGTTCTCTCTCCCCAGCTGAGAGGGTGGGAAGATTTAATGCTGCCATATATGCTGCCAGCCATGTCGCAAATCAGTTTTCAAGCTTCATGTTTCACCTTCTGTAGTAATTTGAAAATTATTGTTCTTTGTTTCATTGAAATATTCAACAGGTTAATTGCTAAAACACAATTGTAAAGCTACCATCTTAAGCTTCCTTTTTTTTTCTTAACATAGATAACATGTTACAGGTATATTTGTTAAAACTGCTCAATCATTTTTAACAGGTCTGGGATCCCTGCTACTTTATGCTGGAAAGAAATTAAATGTCTTGTGCACAGATATGTATGCAATATGACACCCCTGCATCCATTCATCGTCTAACATATTTAACAAGCTCAAGGTAGGTGAGGAAAATTGAACAAAGGGCTAATAAAACATAAATAAAACTTCCAAAATGATCCTAATAACAATACCAAGGTCAGAACTACTGTTTCTCAGAAGTATAATGATTGACATTTTATCCCAAATACATATTTTAAAAATGAAAACCAAACCAAAAGCATGCTGTTTCCTGTCTTAATTATTTACTTTATTAATTACATTGGAATGGTGAGTGTCACTTGGATCCTTGAAAAGGTACACTCTGTATTGGCCTTGTCTTCTGGTTTATATCCTGACCTAACAGACAACAGTGAAATGAACCGTCTTCCTGAATATTGTCACAAATGTTTAGATTTGCATCTTCAGTACTTTGTAATTTATCATAACCACAGACATAAAGTCTCTTTTGTTTATAAAATTAACTACTTTAACAGATGTTGGGCTCTGGGGAGGAATCGTGCTTCATTACCAGAAAACCTGTTGACTGATACTACAATATATATATATTTCTAGTTTCTGCTGTAGTTTAGGGGTCTGTGTGCCTTTACTTTTAAACTAGAGAGAGACATTGCTTTTACTAAAGTATATCTTACAAGCTTATAAACACAGTTCTTTATTAAACTGTAAAAGATTCATTTTTTCATACAGTAGCCTTTTCACACCATTTCTTTTTACCATTGTGAATAAAGATAAAAAATTATACAAAAGTATGAAATTATATTGTATTAGACTTTACATGCCCTTTGCTGATATATTAAAAATACTGTTTTACTCACCATAAACAGTACATTCAGCTCAACAAGCTCATTTACATAAATGAAAGATGGTTCTGTTGTAAGTCTTACTTTGTACACACCTGAGTTACTAGCAAACAGTGTGTTAAACTTCAGTGTGCCTATGGTAGGGGTCAGCTCAACTTTTCCTTTAAAACTCTTTCTGTACTTAATAGTTGTGCCTATCCAGTTTACAAAAGTTTTGTAAGCAAATGTCCAGATTCCTTTATTTGTCTGTTGAATTGGAGGATTAATTGACACATCACAAGTGACCTCTCCACCCACTGTGACATCAGTACCCTCAAAACAGGTAGTCCATGGGGCAGCATACAGAGGCAGATCCGACTCCACCATCCTGTGTAATATCTCCCAATTAACTAATGCCTCTTATTACATGATTCTACAGTCAATATGCATTCTTTGTGCTATATCTTAACTTATGATGGTGTATATGAGATTACACAAGAAAATGTTTTCTGGTCCACTGTCCGGCGTCTCAGGAAGCAGTGCAGTGTCAACACTGTATATGGTGGGGATGGTGCGCTGCTGACCTCGACTCGGGACATTGTGGGTCGGTGGGAGGAGTACTTCGAAGACCTCCTCAATCCCACTAACATGCCTTCCAATGAGGAAGCAGAGCCTGGAGACTCGGAGGTGGGCTCCCCCATCTCTGGGACTGAGGTCACCGAGGTGGTCAAAAAACACCTTGGTGGCAGGGCCCCGGGGGTGGATGAGATACGCCCGGAGTTCCTCAACATCCTCTGGATGTTGTAGGGCTGTCTTGGTTGACACGTCTCTGCAACATCGCATGGACATCAGGGACAGTGCCTCCGGATTGGCAGACCGGGGTTGTGGTCCCCCTCTTTAAGAAGGGGGACCGGAGGGTGTGTTCCAACTACAGAGGGATCACACTCCTCAGCCTCCCTGGAAAAGTCTATTCAGGGGTTCTGGAGAGGAGGGTCCATCAGATAGTCGAACATTGGATTCAGGAGGAACAGTGTGGTTTTCGTCCTGGTCGCAGAACAGTGGACCAGATCTACACCCTTATCAGTGTCCTGGAGGGTGCATGGGAGTTCGCCCAACCAGTCTACATGTGTTTTGTGGACTTGGAAAAGGCGTTTGACCGTGTCCCTCGGGGAATCCTGTGGGGGTTGCTCCGGGAGTATGGGGTACCGGCCCCCCTGATAAGGGCTGTTTGGTCCCTGTACAACCGGTGTCAGAGCTTGGTCCGCATTGCCGGCAGTAAGTCGAACCCGTTTCCAGTGAGAGTTGGACTCCGCCAGGGCTGCCTTTTGTCACCGATTCTGTTCATAACTTTTATGGACAGAATTTCTAGGCGCAGCCAGGGTGTTGAGGGGGTCCGGTTTGGTGGACTCAGGATTGGGTCACTGCTTTTTGCAGATGATGTTGTCCTGTTTGCTTCATCAGGCCGTGATCTTCAGCTCTCTCTGGATCGGTTTGCAGCTGAGTGTGAAGCGGCTGGGATGGGAATCAGCACCTCCAAATCCGAGACCATGGTGCTCAGCCGGAAAAGGGTGGAGTGCCCTCTCAGGGATGGGAGCGAGATCCTGCCTCAAGTGGAGGAGTTCAAGTATCTCGGGGACTTGTTCACGAGTGAAGGAAGAATGGAGCGTGAGATCGACAGGCGGATCGGTGCGGCGTCTGCAGTGATGCGGGCTCTGCATCGGTCTGTCGTGGTGAAAAAGGAGCTGAGCCGTAAGGCAAAGTTCTCAGTTTATCAGTCAATCTATGTTCCTACCTTCACCTATGGTCATGAGCTATGGGTTGTGACCGAAAGAATGAGATCACTAATACAAGCGGCTGAAATGAGTTTCCTCCGCAGGGTGTCTGGGCTCTCCCTTAAAGATAGGATGAGAAGCTCAGTCATCCGGGAGGGGCTCAGAGTAGAGCCGCAGCTCCTCCGCATCGAGAGGAGTCAGATGAGGTGGCTTGGGCATCTGATCAGGATGCCTCCTGGATGCCTCCCTGGTGAGGTGTTCTGGGCACATCCAACCGGGAGGAGGCCCTGGGGAAGACCCAGGACACGCTGGAGTGTCTATGTCTCCCGGTTGGCATGGGAATGCCTCGGGATTCTCCCGGAAGAGCTAGAAGAAGTGGCCGGGGAGAGGGAAGTCTGGGTACCTCTGCTCAAGCTGCTGCCCCCGCGACCCGACCTCAGATAAGCGGAAGAGGATGGATGGATGGATGGAAGGCAGAGTCATTTGCACATGTAGTTTTACTTTTATATGCCTCGGTAAAAATAATTGTTTAAGTGTTATTTTGTAAGCAGTTGTATATCTGTTTAATCATACTCATTATGATGATAATAAAAGGGACAAAATAGCTAAAACTGCACGTTTCTGTGTGCCAGTACATACTGAAAGTTTACTGATACGAGACGGACATCAACTCATGGGATTATTATGAATTTAAGGTTTGCCGTGAGATTAAAAACCCTTTCCCAATGAATAGCAAAAAGGAACGATCAAGAAGTCAGAAACCAGAAAGACAGAGGATTACCGAGCAATCAAGACATAAAAGGGGGAAACTGAGAGAAGTAAATCGAGGAGCAAAAAGACAGTCAAATAAACCAAAACAACCAAATGCTGTTTAGCTGCCCGATTTTTTTAACCGAATTTGCCCCTAACTTAAGAATAAAGTAATGTTTTATCCACCCCGGTCACTCAAAAGATTCCATCAATCAATGTGCGAAGCTATGGAAAAGTATTAGGGCCACGGAGAAGAAAAAAAATATGGACACAGTGAAGAAAAAATATATGTCGAGAATAAAGTCGACATGTTGACTTTATTCTCGACATTTCCACTTTATTCTCATCGTTTATTTTGTCAGTAGAATGTCGTAAACTAAACTACATCTTAAAATTAACTTTTAATTTATTACTTTTTCTCAAACCCCGTCATAAGTTAATGTAGCACATTAAATGCTTTGTGTTAAGTGTTCCCCGACCCAGTTGTTAATCGCTACGCGCTTCTTAAATATGACTTCCTGTTGCACTGAGGAGGCGCAGGCAGCGATTGCCACACAGATACATTCACTTCATGATATTCCTGCTCTCTGAACATTTAGAATGCTAAGATAAATACTTGATATCATTTTCATGATGAAATGCATTCAAGTATGTATTAAACATGCATGGTGGCGTGGCAGTAGTGCTGCTCCTTCGCAGTAAGGGGTCCCCAGGTCTACGTTCAGTGTAGAGAACTTTATGGCAGGTGTGACGAGGCCCCTAAAACTGGATGTAAGAATGGGTATCGCACAGGTTTAACTGAAATATTGTGTAAATGTTGTGTTCGTGAGCTGGTGGTTGGAGACACGAACACAGAATTCAATGGATGTTCTTCTGAGCGGGCTTTCTTCAATGCATGCGTGCTGTCTCCATCTGACGTACTAAAACCCCAGTTCCTATCCTTCCTTTTTCTTTCTCCACATAATCAATCACCACACAATAAACGTCTTTGTGAAATTAAAACTACAGTAGTTATAAATTTGGGCCATGGAGTGTTCAGAACTTAAAAACAAAAAATCTTTGTTATTCATGTTTAATTGTGCCATGCATTCAGGGTTGCAGTCATGACAGCAAGCATCATGTGCAAGGCAGGAGCAAATCCTGAAGGGACGCCAGCACATTGCAGGGTGAAAACGAGCAATACATACACTAGCATGGTCAATATAGCATAGCAAAACCCACCATCCTAAATGACTTTGAAACGAAACTGAAGCACGCCGAGTAAACCCACCAGAAAAACATGCAAACACAAGGCAGGGAACACTTGGTATCCCCTTGCTGCGAGGCAGCAGTGCAACTACCATGCCACCGTGCCCCCGCGTGTTTAATGCATGCTTTAATGCATTTCATCATGAAAATTATATCAAGTATTTATCTTAGCATTCTAAATGTTCAGGAAGCAGGAATATCATGACATTAATGCATTCTGTATGGTGATCGCTGCCTGTGCCCGCTCATAGTGCATGAGGAAATTAGTTTAAGAAGCACGTACCGGTTAACATGGTTCGGGGAACACTTAACACAAAGCATTTAATATGCTACATAACTTATGAGAAAATCTAGTAAATTAAATATTTATTTTAAGATGAAGTTTAGTTTATACGGAAGTGTAGTTATGACCTGAGTGATACATTCTTCAGGCAGAAAGAGAGAGAGAGAAGCTCCCTGATGCCGTGAGCTCATTGGAGGGTGATTTGTCCTAATTTGCATGCGTAGAGAAAGGTCAGTTTACAGGAGTCCTAAATAATTGTTTAAGTATACAGGTACTTGCGTTGGAGTGAATTTTATGATTATGTTAGGATTGAAATTTTCTTTCAGAAAACTTAATGCACCTTAAATATTTGTTACAGAGTTACTCCAGTAAAAAAAAAAAAAAACAAACTGAAAAATAACAAAGTGTTTAAATGATACATAACCATACACAATAGTCATTCCTTGAGTATATCTGTTTTTTTCTTTCTTTTATTCTTTTTTTTCTGTTTTAATATGACACATCTCTACAGTAGTTGTGATAAATGTGTCAGAAATAAACATAGGATAAGCAGCAGCAGACATAACGACACACAGACCTGGAGCTTGGCTGAGAAAATACAGTCTGCTATATTTCCCACATAATAAATCTCCTTCTTTCCAAGTACCAAAACACTGAAAGCGAAAGGTGGAATTTTAGACCAGAACAAAGAAAGATACATAACAACTGGAAACTCCCAAAGACAGTCCTAGAAGTCAAACAAAATTGTTTGGACAATGACTAACAGTAAAGCATTACCCAAAAAGAAAATTGATCTGGCACTGAAAAAGACACCTAACATTGTGGATACCAAAAATCACTGAGATAAAAGGAAACTCAGTCAGACAGACAAATGCCCAACATCCAACTGCAAAGGTGATTAAGATGCCAAGCACGTGATGTGGGGATGTAACTATGAACAGAAGGTGTGGATTTAGGCCCCAAAAACCTTGTTATGTAGGATACAAATAGACAAAGAAAAAGTTCTGACAGGAAAGTTCCAAACCCAACTAATAAAATAGGAAAGAAAACAGTACTGGGTAGGAGTAAACAGAATTAAAAGCATATTATGAGAGTTGAGGAGACAGTGAACAATCCATGATAAAGCTGCCACTTCTAAGTGTGTTTTAGAATGCAGAGAAATGCATTAAAGAACACAAGTATGCCATTCACTGACCATGGACAGATAAGAATGAATATATCCATTTTAAGTAAATGGTTTTATAGAAGGAAAAAAATTTATACATTAGGCATAAATAGCATATTAGCATAAATAGCCATAAAAATAATTAAAAGCTTCTGAAACATTAGATTAAGCATAAAATAGAATGTTAAGCAAATAAGATAGGTCAAGCAAATGGTTAACTAAAAAATCAGTCATATTGCATTTTCTAGTAAAAAAGGAAAATCACCAGTATTAAGAGAGCAGAAATGGAACAGGACAAAAATGATGCACAGAAACTAACAGAGGACAAGATAAGAAGGCATGAGAACATCTGTTCTCATGAAGGCCAGAAAACAAGGAGCAATACCAGTAACAAAATGCAGGGAAAATAGGCCCTAGTAGGCACGTAAGAAGCCAGCTGAAATAGTGAATCATCAAAGATGGCAAAAAGGCATTACTGCCAATTTCAGAGAATGAACAAAATATATTCTAGCATAAATAAGTTTAGAAAATTAATAATACTAGCATTGAACCTAAGTACAGAAATTAAAGATAAATCAAGCATGCCAAGCAAATGATTAAATAAAGGCACATGCCATATTTCTTTTTAAATTAAAGTTTAGCTTCAGGCCACCATTATAACATAGTATGAAAGGCTTAGGAAAGGAAATGACACAAGAAAAGCCCAAAGATGGTAAAAGGAAGGCATCTGCCCAGCCTTAGACCTATCAAAAATAAGCAAAACAGAAACTATAGATGAACAGTGGACAGTAAAGCCAGGTGCAGAATGAGCTAATTGAACGAGGTCAAAGTGATAAGAAACAATATATAAGTTTTGGGTTTTGAACGATTCGGGACTCAGCTCAATTTGGCCGTATTGGGTTGAGTCCGTGTTATTATTATGCTTATTTTATTGCAATAAAACTATAGACTCTGTATGCCAATCCACTGAGTTCTAATAGCTTTCATTTCAGGTAAAAAGCTTTCTGGTGACTATTTTTGCCACAACAGTTTCATGTGTTTTTCAACTAAAATAAATTTGGTTAAATTAAAAATTAATAAATAAATTAATAAATCCCAATCTCTTTTGTATTAATATACACAAAGAAATGAAGGAAAACAAAAGAACACTTCTGAATAGCTTTTAGCTTTATATGTTTTAAATCAACCATGAAATAAAATAGAATTAGAATAAATTAAAAAAACAATTTAACACAGTTTGATGTTTTCAGAATAATGTGAAAAAGATGAAGCCTGCCAATATAGCCTAATTGCTAAGTGTTTCTGCAATGTCGCACTTCAGGCACAATTGCTACGTGTTTCTGCAATGTTGCACTTCAGGCACAAATTATTCTGAACCAGTCTTGCAGTTAGGCACTGCCATAATCAAATGTCACACTCCACATTCTGAAATGGTCAAATCGTTACTTTGTCTTGAACTGCTCCACATCCTGTTCCCACCAGTCATGACTCATCTCTTCTGTGCTATCTTTCTATCTACAGATAGGCAACAATGATCCCACTCAAAGCATCTTTAAGCACTTGCAAGCTAACAAACAGGCATTCAATAATATAAGCAGTCTGAAGTCAGCAATCATTTCTGAATAATTTTGAAGATCCACGATAGATATCGAAACACAAAAAGGCTGAAGCAGGACAAACAAATTAGTATTGACTGTGACAGGCGGCAATAAAAGAAACATGTCTGGATTTAGACACGATGGGCACATTATCACATCGCATCAATCTTAAAGTTAATAATGTTTTTATGTGCAAGTGAACCTGATCACATTTGTGTGACTGTGCATTACATGTACTGTTCAGCACAGAGCCACAGAAGTTCTTCAATGAAATAAATACATATCTCTATATATAATCTTCATTTGGATCTTGATATTTGTTTGTCCACGAATGAATTAGAAGAAGAAGCACTAGATGGCAGTAGAGAGACAGCTAAAACATAGGCATTGCATTAAGAATCTCCTCCAGGCTTATAGTACTGAAGACTGTAGTACTCCAGTCACACCTCAAAACACAGACATTCAAACTGAACAAATTGTTGTGCTTTAAATTAACTAATCTTCTTTATATATAATCTTCATTTGGATCTTGATCTTTGTTTGTCTGTGAATTCATGTTCCCCTGACTCTTTGTGTTTAGATCTGGCGTCGACACTGTGCATTGTGTTTAGATCTGGCATCGACACCTGCTTCGTTGTCGAAACTGTGGTTTTTTGTGTTTCTATCGACCGTCGTTGGCAGCACTTCGTCCAAATCGAATGTTCACCCACTTCTTGGAGTTGGTAGTCAGAGTATATAAGTCAGACACACTTCTGTGTTTTTCCATCAGTTGGCGTTTGGAGTTCAAGAAAGAAGCATTGGTTCTTCCTTACTCTTTGGATTGCCACAAAGCAACCTGCGAGATTGGAGAAAGGTTGAGAAGAGATTGTGAGAGGAAACGACAGCGTTGTGAAAACGAGACGGACTGTGAACGGACAGAAGCAGAAATGCTCCTCCACCACCACATAATTACTATTCGGACAGTGATTCCAAGTAGGCCGTTCCTATCAAATCAATGTCCAAGGGTTTTGTTTTGTAATTTTGTTTCCCTTATAAAAAATCATAATGCTGTGCGACGAAGGGCCCAGTTCACAACTGGCAGACGCGTTTAAACAGGGAGCCCTTCATAGACAACTTTAACACGCGCAACGTAGTTGGGCGCACATGGCTAGTATAACTATATAAGGCAGTAAGTAAATAAAATAAACACACACTTTGGCCTGAACACACACGAGAATGACATTAAAGCAAGAAAATTTAAAAGAAAGAAAAGTTCTGACTTGGCCATCACAGTCACAGTGAGGTAGATATATCATTGTTGGTTTAATGGAACCCCAGGCATGTTTCTTGACACAGTTCAGCTGAATAATTTGTTGGCTGAAAGTCCTCAGTGTTAGTGTGTCAGAGAGAGGATATGAACCATTGTTAATAATGACACTCCAGGGGAGTCCAGACCACATCCAATAATGGAGCTTGCCTTTAATATAGCTTATGGATTCGTTGGGCCTCTCTTAAAGTGATGTTACCAGCCCAGCACACCACAGCTTAGAGAATCACACTGGCTATCATAGTTATTAGAATGTGGGAAGGATGTTACTTCCCACATTAAAGGAACACTGTCTCCTAAGGGAATAAAACCTGCTCTGCCCCTTTCTTTTCTAGTTCCTCTGTGTTCCGAGACCAGTCCAACCTGTCATTAATGTGGTCCCCCAAGAACTTGTAGGAGTGGACCACCTCTACATCTACTCTTTAAATAGTGAAGGACATAGAGGTCAATAACCTGTTCCTTGGTCTTGCTGATGTTGAGATGCAGACAATTCTCTTTGCACCAAGAAACAAACTTCTTCACCTGACACTTATACACTGTCTCTTCTCTTTCATCAGTACACCCCATAAGAGCAGAATCATCTGAGAATTTCTGTAAGTGATGTGACCTGGTGTTATATTTGTAGTTGGAGATGTACAGAATGAAGAAGAAAAGTGACAGGACTCTTCGTTGCACTGCTGCGATGTTGCTCATGTCCATATCAGACACATAGTCCTTGAGTCTCGCAAACTGTGGTCTGCGCTTAACAGTGAAAGCTGGATTGTACTGAAGGCGCTGGAGAAATAAAAAAATATGATCCTCACAGTGCTGCCAGCTTTCTCTAGGTGAGAATAAGCCTTTTTGCCTTCTTTTGTCGATAGGCAAACTGCAGTTGGTCCAGGTGGTCTACCACAATAGGACTCATATAGTCCAGGACCACTGTGTCAAAGGTCTTCATGCTGTGAGACATAAGTGCTAATAGTCTGTAGTTATTAGTTGAAGAGATGCCTGCCTTCTTTGGAACAGGAACAATGCAGGTTGTTTTCCACAGCAGTAGCAATTTCTGAAGTCTCTGGGACAAACTCAACAGGTGACAGAGGACACCACAAAGTTGTTCTGGGTGACAAAAAACAACCCTCGATGTGTACCACTTGGAAGATGCATTTTCAGGCATTCAGGCAAACAGGAATTTTAATTACCGATAGAAAACACAGTTCTGCAAAATTAGGCTCATAAAAAATTGTTTTAATTGTAAGTGGTTATGGACACATGCACTCATGAACACAACAAAAATATAGACCATAAAATGTTAGTAGACATTGAAGAGAAATGTAATTACATTGTACCAAATGACACACTTTATTGATGTATACAATATTCTCCTGAATCCATTTACCATGAAAGGATATTTGGTCAACTTCATTTTTGTAAAGGTTTTTGTGAAGTATTTTTATATTAGTAATAGAACTGTGTGTATGCGCAATAGAACTAAAACTGTTACGGATATTTATTTTGTCCAATGGTTAATCCAGGGCCACTTCCTACAGCAAGCTGTAGACTAATGTGACTGAAGCCAATGTAGATTGACCATTGACCCTTGAAATAGTTCCAGGAACTCATCCAGGACTGACCTCTTAATGGGATTTAAAGTCATCTTGAAAGTGATGAAGGACAAATTGATATTAATTGCCTTTACCACACTACTAGTAAGTAGACTTGTCTTGTTCAGCTGGAAGAATCCCAACCCACCTGTTGTATGTCAGTGGGTAACAGATGGTCTACATTATATGAAATTGGGAAAAAAAGTTCTCAGCTTTTTTAAAATATAGCAAGATCTAATTAATCAAATCTTAGAATAAGCATTTATATTGGGGAAAAAAGACATTCTCCTTTCTTTGTTGTTTTTTTAGATTTGCTCATGCTGTTGGCTCTCCTTTCTTTCTCTTGGGCAGGGGTTAAATTCTGGTTTGTTAGGTTGCATACTTGATTATATGGAATGTAGTTTTGTTTAAATAAAATCAATAAAATATATTTAAAAAATAATGTAATCTTGAACACAAAAAGAACAGGTTGGGTGGCAAGAGGCACAGAAGTTAGTGTAAGTTACAGGAGGTAAGTAAATGGAGTGTTCTGTTGAGGTCCTTTAGTGGGTGTATGGAGAAGCCATCTGCTGGCAAATAAAGAGCAAACACATTTGATATGAAGATCCATTTTGTATATATTTTTTATGTAATTATGTTTTTATTTATCCGGCCCTTTTTTCATTGACACAACACAGGAAACGGACCATGTGTTGTAACTGATATATGCATTGCCTATACTTTCAAGGAACCAATTCTCTGGTAAAGAATAGACGCAGAAAGATAAGAAACCTAGAACCACTTACTGCTCATTTACGCTCCAGTGAATTTCTAATCTTGTTTGCCTCTCTCTCTCTTGCTGCTCGAGGGAGAAGAACCACAGAACGTTGTGTGAGAGGATTTTCTTTGACTAAACAAAAATTAGTTATATGCTTCACTCACACTCTTTCCAACTCTATTGTCACAAGTCTGTAAATGCAACAAATCTATTTCAATTTCATTCAAGATTCATGCTTTCTTTACTAATTGACATGCATGAATGGTTTCAAACTCCTTTCAGTGTTAGTTACTTTTATCTACTATTAGGTGAAGAAAATGGCATATTTCAAAATGTGTTAGATCTTTCAATATTAAAAGTTACACACCATTTTTAACTTACTTGTACATTGATTTTGTTTTTTTTTTACCTGAAAGGAATTTAAACCATCTAAGTTCAAGTGAAGAGTAGGAGTGCTTACTATCCAAATCTGCCCATCCACATGATTTTTAGGGGAATATATACATTTTAATGCCTGTTCAAATAAGTAGAAGCTACAGGTTGGGTGTGGGGTGGGGGAAGAAATGACCGGGTAAATGCCTTTCCTATGGCAGAATAGAAATCATATTGTTAAAATTGGCCAGGCCGTGACTTTTTTCAGCCTGACATACTCACCCTTGTAAAAATTCCAATTAGAACAATCAGCCCAGATGTTTCTTTGGGGGCTTGGTCCTTTAAAGGCTACACAGAGTTAATTAAATAAGATGTTCAAATCAGTGTTTGCCAGAGGGTGTTGTGATATTGTGACATATAGATGAACACTACAAGGGAACATTAAGCTATCTGCACTTGTGTTTTTCCTTACGACATTGCATTTGTAACTTATCATTCCCCCTTTTTACATTTTTTGCAGACTTAAGAGTTACTTGGAGACTACTCCTCCATTTATTACTTTTACTAATAAGAATTAAAATATATTAGTTAAACATAGTTGCATTATCTGATACTTACATGAAGCAGTGATGTTAAAAAAAGAGAAGCTATAAATACTGTGAAATATTTATTGCTTTTATTTTATTCACAGATTTTCAGACAAAAACAAAATCAAATAAAGTCACCAGTACATATTTGAACACATGAAAATATGGTAAATTTAAATAAATTTTAAAAATATAAAAATATGGTATGGATATATTATTGAGGTCTAATTAAAAAGTTAAGTATTTCCCTGTGGTAATAGTTTTAACATACTGAGCAAACCATCATAATAAATCCATTAAGTAAGTGACCCTCCATCCATCTATTTTCATACTTGCTGAGTCCAGTTCAGTCCATATTAGGGCACACTCAAGCACACTTTTAAAAAAGTATAGCAGTCATTTTTAAACATTTTGAGCTGCTATCTAATCAAACCTCCACGGCTTTGGGATCTGGGTGAACAGCAGAATATCCTGAAGGAAACCCACAAGAACTCTGAGTGAGAGAGAGAGAGAGAGAGAGAGATGGGGGGGGGGGGGGGGGGTTTGGGAGCACCCACTACATGACAAACCACCTGGGATCCGAGTGCTGCGGACACCAAACAAATGGTGAGTATACCAACCTTTTCAATCCTTCATACTGTCACTGTAAGGCAGAACTGCTCATCACTGAAATCCAGTTTACTTAACTATAAATATTATGTAAAATCAAAATATTTTCAAACACAACAAAATATTGTAATACTGTATTCTGCAATTTGATCATTGATAATTTAATATCCAAGAGGCATACTGCAGAAACAATTACAAAGATTGGGCTTTCCAGATTGGGCTATCTTGCTGAAATGAGAGGCAGACCCTTTATGACACATAGACTAACCTTACATTATGCATCATCTCTCCAAACTCTGGGGTTTTGCCACAGAAGCACACAACTGACTCTATTCAGGGCCCATGAATGTGAAATGAAGCAGCTCTTTTCTAGTAAATATAACTGTTATATTGCCAACTATTTGAGCATTAAATAATATAGTAAGAAAAACTGAAGTTTTTCATGCTGTGATCTAATAATTTTTTGTGCATCCTGTTCAGGGTTGTTGCTAAAACTCCCACACCCTTGAAATAGAATGAATGGTTCAAGTAATGACGGGGTGGACTGGCCTTTTTTATTTTGCATTTCATAATGCAAATGCACGACATCTCAAATATGTATAAGATAAAACTAAATAGTTACTTCAAACTGTCCATGTGTGACTGAGCATACAAGTGTGCCTTTCAATGGATAGGTGCCCATCTAGCATTGGTTCCTGCCTTGTGTCCCAACAGTGCCGTGATAGGCACAGCCTCCACACATGTCTAGAAAATGGATGGATGGAAGGATGTAGCAATGCTGTTCATAATAAATATTAAAAGCAGATCTATATAAAATAAATCAAACAGTAATAAAACTACTATAATCCAAGTGGAATTTAATTTCTAAAGGCATTCATTGAACAAAATCAGTGGTCTTAACATTGACTTTTCTCATCAGACTAATGTTTCTTAATTACATAATAAAGGTTAATAAAGAAAAGATTTACATTTAGGACAAGTTTTTATGTGGATCAAGTGACTATCTTATTAATTATACATTTTTTACTTATTAGGTCAAACATTGTTTTATATAAAATAGTTCAATACATTTAGAGTATTATCAACAGCAGTTAATTCTTTTCTGTTAGCAACATTATTTTAAATCAGTAGTTTGGCACATTTTTTTTTGCAGTTTAGGATCCTGAGGTTTGCCATACATAAATAACTTTGCCCACCTGCAGGGTCTCACCATTTACTGTATTCAGTCAATTAATGATTAAGTTATATTATCATCTTTAGTGCCATATGTAATCTCAAAGTGCTGTCCTTATAGAAAAAAAACACAATTTCCTCATTTAAATTATTTAAATTTTAATGATTACCTGATGTTTTTCAAGATCAGATAGAAAATCAAGTATATTATGGACTGCATGTTAAAAGTCACATTTACTCGTCATGTTATTTTAATATGCTTTCCATCTGTCTTGAAGCCCTAAATTTGGATTAAGTATGTTTAAAAAATGAATGGACGAATGGATTTTAAATTGTGTTTATCTTTTCATGCATTCATTTTATTTATTTGATAAATTCAATCAGCCTCAGGATATTATTAACAGATAGTTAACTTAATACAGGTAAATTAACAGATAACAAATAGTCACCTGCTTGCTTAGTTTAGTTCTGTTGATTTTTACCTTTTCAAATATGAATTCATTCTTTTATTATGGTAATTTCAGTCCTTTCTTTGTGTTGCTCCAAAAGTAATATTTTGTTTCCTCAGACCGCCTTTAACTTTTTAAAACTTTTTTTAACAATCCTTGTCTACAGTGTCTCAAGCCTTTTAATTCAGTGTCTCTCTAAATAATAAATTGTTACCTACGATCACGATAACAGTATCAGTGAGATATTGTTACAGCGAATGAAGCAAACACCTTCCATTTACAAAGCCATGACATTTACCAGTCCTTTTCAGTGATTACATTTTTATTTTTTAACATATTTAATCAATGTTTCAATTGTCACATTTGATGAATCAGCAGATAACCATTTCAACTGGAAAATTCAGATGTCTTAATTGAAGCACCATTGACAGTGAAGATGCTTTTCTTTAGTGCCTTTCTAAATCTACAAAAGAAAATAAACAAACATTAAACATATAAAATATCATATTCTTAATCCATGTTTCTCACTGCTATGTGATCTCACATGTCATTCTGTGATCTTTGTAGCTGGAGGTGTAATGTATTACAGTATTGGTGTAGAACATTGAAGGAAAATTTGCAACCCCACTTGTATTATAAAATAAAACTTATTTTTTTGTTCTTCTCCTAGTAGTCACCTGTGTGGCTAAGCAGCTTTAAACTTTGAGGCATGAACCACCCAGCACAAAACAGAGCAGTGCACTCAGTCTTCATTAAACGTGGTCCTTCTTTTTTCATGTGATCAGGGGAACTATGAGGTGAAACTGAACTGTTTCTTTTGGTGAATTCCTTTTCTGATTTCAGATTTTCAGGTTGCTAGAGCCATGTACAAATAAGGTTGAATAAATAAGAGTCTTTTCTTCATTAATCTTTCACTATTTAAGGTTGTTTGCTTCTCCCAGTCTCTTTACTTTTTTTTTTAAATGACCAATTAATGGTGATACTGCTTTGTATTAATCATCAAAAGACATTTTTATATGTATCTTTTCTTAAAAATGTATACAATTTTATAGAAGAACTGAGGCAAAGGAAATCTTAAATTTAATTGGTTGAGATGTCTTTAATTGGTGTGTTACAGAGGTGGTGATCAAGAAATAGCCAGTCATTGAACAGCAGCACTGTTGCTATTGTTTCTTTTTACAGTACGTGTAAAACTTTGGAAATCACAAGAGTACAGTTTGATATCCTCAAAAGATACGTGATCCTCCATCACTTGAGACCTGTAGAGTTAACTGCCTTTACATAAATTTGGAACTCTGTTAAAAAGAAGTTAACCACAGTACAGGAGAACAAAATATTTATGAATTAAACAAGCTAAGGAGATGGTACTACATAAACTGTATAGATTATTTATTTGTGGTGAATGTGTAATTAGGATTAATTTAGTGTTATGGATGACATTAAATAAAATATTTTGAAGTTGCTCTGCAAAAGGCTCAGTGTGTATAAATTTATGTATTCAGTAGATCTTTTGGAGAGCGACAAGTGATCTTTCTGGTCCACTTCAGCCACTCTAAGAAGACAAAGAGATTCCTAGGTTTATATAGGCATGCTGTATAGGCATAATGAGTAGTAAATCATACTGTAGATAGTGGGATGTTACTAGACTAGTTCCTAGTTAGATTAGACTATACTAGACAAGTTACTAGGAATATTAGAAACTTAAAAGTACACAACTTATCACATGATTCAATCTACGCCATCTTTTAAGTGAAGCTAAAGGAAATGCTTTGTTCTATAATGACAATGTATATATGAGTATACATACATACATACATGTAGTACCTATAAAATTGGTTTTATTTTATATATATATATATATACTGTATATATTGTGGGGAACAGCTCTGACACAGACAGGTAGACAAGACGGTTTCACCACACACACGTTTATTATACATTACTATTTACAAATTGTGCATCAAACCCAGTGCCGCAGCACCAATCACCCCTTAAGTCCTTGGCCACACAACACAATGCCTTCAGTCTCTGGTCCACCTCCACTCCTCTCCTCTGAGCTTCGTCCTACTTCCACCTGACTCTTGCCATTGACTGGAGGGAGGCAGCCCCTTTTATACGCCCCCGGATGGACTCCAGGTGCTTCCTGAGGAGCCTCCGTTGACACACCCCTGTGTGGCAGAAGCTCTGGCTGCGTACCCGGAAGTCCTCCGGGTGTCCCCAATCCTCTTCCCCCCAGCACTTCCGGGTGTGGCGGAAGTGCTGAGGTCCAGGGCTCTCAAGGCATCGGGGCGCCCCCTGGCGGTGGCCACGGGCCCCTACAGGGTAGAGCTTCCGTGCTCT
This sequence comes from Erpetoichthys calabaricus, assembly GCF_900747795.2. Classification (NCBI taxonomy): domain Eukaryota; kingdom Metazoa; phylum Chordata; class Cladistia; order Polypteriformes; family Polypteridae; genus Erpetoichthys; species Erpetoichthys calabaricus. The sequence continues at coordinate 30,846,157 of NC_041410.2, forward strand.
GTACCCGTGGCCCCCAAAGCAACCAGGGCAGTCGCCAAGCAAAGGTAATTCCACACCAGGCCAGGGGAGGGTGGGGTACACTAAACCGTCTCCTGTTATCTCTACAGACCAGCCGCGGGAAAACCTGTCTGAGTCAGTGATGACATTTCTGGTTCCGGTGCCCAGAAGAATGTCACTTCTGCTTCCGCCGCCCAGAAGAACGTCACTTCTGCTTCCAGCACCCAGAAGAATGTCACTTACGGTGCACAGGCTGATGTCAGAAGGACATCATTACCTGTTACACTACATCACTTCCGGTCTGATCCCTTAAAACCCCCATCTTTTCCAACCCTCATCTGTTCTATCTTGGACTCAGTAGTATCAACAGCTCCGTATTATTAATAAAACCATTTGCAGCCAGGAATATTATACAGGTGGCTGCCCCAAACCTTTTTACGTGTGTCGAGTCTGTTCCTTTTCACAATATATACTGTGTGTATATATATATATATATATATATATATATATATATATATATATATATATATATATATATATATATATATATATATATATGGAAAAAATATAACAGTAATTTCCTTCACTCTTACTTTTTTGGAGTGGTATCTCTGAGGCTAGGGATCTATGCCAGCATTCTAAAAGTTGCCGAATCCCATGAAACGCCCAAAGTGACTCTACTCCACTGAGACCTTCGGCAAGGCACTTAACCTACAATTGCTTTATCCTGAGTATGATGTTAAGCTGCATCCAGCCCTGTAATCCAGTCCTCCAACTTACAGGGAAAACTTGTGGGTTGGTGGCAGGACTGGCACTCCAGCCACCTTAGAAAACCTCCCACTGTGCCAATGGGGTGCTGAGGTGTCACCCCCTGCACTCAGGTCCCAATCCAAGTGGTTTGTTGTGTGGTGGGTGCAGCAATGAGCTGTAATCAGCACATGCTCCCAACCTCTCCCTCTCTCTTACTTTCCAAAATTATATTCCTTCTCTTATTCTTGTCATTCATGTACAATTTACATGTTAAATAAATGGAAATGTTTAATTGGACGTAAACTTGGATGATGGTTAAAAATATATGCTCAACAGGATTATAGTTTCTGCAGACGTACATTTTATCTTAAATATAAGAGTAAGATTTGTGTTGCATGCATACAATGGTAAGTAGTCTTTGGTCAGCTTCAGTTTATCACATATTGTTCAATATGGCCTGCGTGTGATTTTTGCACAAATACAGTACAGGTTTCAGGCAAGAAATGCAATCAAATAAAATGCTGTCTTTGAATTCAACCATTGTAATAAATGGGAAATAAAATTACCAACAAAGCTGCTCAAATATATGTATAACATTTATAGCTTAGGGATGTTCCAATCATGTTTTTCAAGGCCAATATCGACCAGCCTCATGTTACTTGATTGGCTGATTCTGATACCGATTGTTTTTTTTTTTTCCTTTATCCCTTTAAAAGCATTTTACACTTTGCTCCTGCATAAAAGCCTTTTGTTTTATAGGAAAAGTGTACTTTTATAATTAAACTATGTATAGACCACAGGTGTTAACTATTCATTTTTTAATAACAACTAGGGGGCTCTGCCCCCTGCTCGCTTTGCTCGCCCACCAACCGGGTTTGGTTTACCGGATATACAATTTAAAGAGATTGTTAATTTCTTGGGAATTGTTACATATGCATTATTTTCACTTTTACTTTAAAACTTTTGTAAAAACAATACTTGTCCTTTATTTCTAGCCCCGGGTGTGGGTAAATCTCTTCTCGCCAGACATATAACGCTGCTCATGTTGTGAAGGTGGGCTGAACACACACTAAGGAGATTTCATCGGATCACCTTCTGTCTTTCTGCTGCTGCTGAGCTTGTCGTGCTGCGTGTAGATCATTTAACACTAGAATTACCAGAGCCTACGAAAAAACTCGTATATCCGGCCCACCTTAAATCGCTTCTTAAATCCGTTCACAACTCTCCGCCAGCATCCTTTGTCCTCTAAATGTGCTGATAAAAGACAAGCTGCCAGCAGCCGGCTATTCCATCCCCCCACCGACTTAGAACGTGAGCGAAGTTTTCCCAGCTCACGCCTTGATTGATTATGTGGGAGTGAAGTGGAGTTTTACAGTGGAAATAAGAGATCATTATTCTAAAGTAATCTGTGTAAACACATTGTTAAAACAGAAACTTTTTCATATTTTAGTAATAAATGTTACAAAATGTAGTAGGCATAAACTATAGAATATATAAAGCCCGCGTTCCAAAGATCAAATAAACACTTTCACAAAAGTTTCAAGAATGATTCAACAGCTTCTGCGGCGTAGCGTGTTAAGATTTGCCTCTTAGCGCAGAGCAGCTTTTCCTTGCCTCACAGACCTGAGTTCGATTCCCCGCTGGGGATGAAGTGTTGCTTTTTTTTTTCTTTTCTTTTAAACCTCAAACGGACATAAAATTTATACATTGGTATGCACTGTCAGTTACTGAGATCGTTATATTTTCATGTGGGATGCTCCTTTTCAAATATTTTTTTAACAATTGAGACTGCAATTAACAGGAACAACTGTCCTTATAACTCATTTTTAAGATCCATAACACACAGACAGACAGAGCACTGCGTAATAGAGAGACAGACAGGCAGAGAAGTCACTACATATATAAATAAACAGGGAAGCCACGTGTACTGAAAGAAAAAAAGAACAACATGTGCGTTGTCCCAGCTGCACTGAATAAGCGCAGGCGCTCTAACATCACCCCTCCCCCGATCTTACTTAGAGAGTTAGGGACAGTTAGGGACAAGAGTTTTATAACTCTTATTTCCACTGTAAAACTCCACTTCACTCCCACATAATCAATCAAGGCGTGAGCTGGGAAAACTTCGCTCACGTTCTAAGTCGGTGGGGGGATGGAATAGCCGGCTGCTGGCAGCTTGTCTTTTATCAGCACATTTAGAGGACAAAGGATGCTGGCGGAGAGTTGTGAACGGATTTAAGAAGCGATTTAAGGTGGGCCGGATATACGAGTTTTTTCGTAGGCTCTGGTAATTCTAGTGTTAAAAGCCTTGTGGCAGGAGGCTGGGGGCCAGACCCAGCCGGGACGCCTGGAAGGACCGGGAGGCGGTCTATACGTCCCCCAGGCCACGAGGGGGCAACCGCCCTGGATAAGGAGGGGACCACAGGGATGGATCAAGGAGGCTCAAGCCCATTGGGGCCTGTGGCCACCGCCAGGGGGTGCCCCGAGCATCGCTGAGCCCGGGAGATCAGCACTTCCGCCACACCTGGGAAGGTGGAGGAAGGACCTTCCAGGGACATCCGGAGTGCTTCTGGGTGCTCATGCGGCACTTCCGCCACACCAGGAAGAACGGCGTTAGTGAGCACTTGGAGCACGTCCAGGTGACTATAAAGGGGGCCGCCTTCCTACAGTCAAGGAACGAGAGTTGGGAGCTGGAGGTGGACGAAGCTCCAGCGAAAGAGGGAAGAAAGGCGGTTGGATCATTTGCTGCTGCTGGCGAGCTGCATTTTCTGCTTGTCGCTTGTCATTGTTTTAAGAGCTGGGAGCACATGAAGTGTGTCTGCCAAAAGCATTCCAACAACTGATACGTTAGATGTCTGTGAACTTGTTTTAAATGTTGTCTCACTGCCTTGTCTCGCGTGACATTAAAGTGTCTCTCACGGGACATCAAATTGTCTTCTGCGAAGATCACGTCTCATCTCCCTCCCAAGATTTCCTCCAATATTTCTTTTTATAACAGAGAGAACTTAAATTCTGTAGGCTTATTCTTCAGTAACCATAAAAATGCTAAAATAAATAAAATTTCCTTAAAATACATACTGATATTTACAAAAATATTTATCCATAATACATATTGCACAAAAGTAAATAAAATCAAACAAATCTTTAAAAAAGCCACAAATCTATCAAATGCTCATAAGTTGTTTATCAACAACACACAAGACAAACATGCTTAACAGGTTTATAAGTAAAAGACAAATTCTGCAGTTAAGCTAATAAGCCTATTGTTTAGTATGCAGCAACTTCAAATTTATCTTTATCTTTTCTTTTTCCATTTAACAGTATGGTATTGTACTGTGTTACCCATTATGGATTCAATAAGAAGTCAACCAAAATGACACCTTTTATTGGCCCAAAAGCTTGCATATTGTAATCTGTTCAGTGTGGCACGTAGCTGGGGGTGGTACCCAGCCTGGATGCCTAAGAGGACCAGAGGAGGGCTTACACCTCCTCCAGACCATGAGGGGGCGACCACCCTGGTTGCTGTGGGGACCATGGGTACAGGGCTTTGAAGCTCAACCCTGTAGGGGCCCGTGGTCACCGCCAGGGGGTGCCCCAATGCCTGGAGAGCCCTGGACCTCAGCACTTCCGCCACACCCAGAAGTGCTGGGGGAAAGAGGAGCAGGGACACCCGGAGTGCTTCAGGAGATGCAGCCGGCACTTCCGCCACACTGGGGAGTGTCAGTGGGAGATTGCCGGAAAACACCTGGAGCACATCCGGATGCTTATAAAAGGGGCTGCCTCCCTCCATTCAGGGCTGGAGTCGGGTGAGGAGAAGGACGAGGTCTGGGAGGAGGCAAGAAGGTGGCCTGAAGAGTGCAAGAGGCATAGTGTGGTGTTGGCTTGGACTTTGGGGGAGTCTTGGGGGTTTGTGTGTGTGCACTTTGTTATTGATCAAGTTTTTTTTAGTGAAAATCAGCTGATTTAGATCAGCAGCCAAATAATCAGAGCATCTCTATTATAGCTCAGCTAGTAAATATCCATTTACTAACCCGCTATATCCTAACACAGGGTCACGGGGGGCTGCTGGAGCCAATCCCAGGCAGCACAGGGTGCAAGGTAGGAACAAATCCCAGGCAGGGCACCAAACCACCGCATGACACACACACACACACACACACCAAGAACACACTAGGGACAATTTAGGATTGCCAATGCACCTAACCTGCATGTCTTTGGACTGTGGGAGGAAACCCATGCAGACACGAGGAGAACATGCAAACTCCACACAGAGGGGACGCAGGGAGGACCAGGGAAGTGAACCCGGGTCTCCTTACTGCGAGGCAGCAGCGCTACCACTGCGCCTCGTGCCGCCGCTAGTAAATATGCAATTTATAAATTGAAATAGATAAATTGTTCAAATCAAGTTTATTTTAAATTAAAGATTACTCTTTTTTAAGTCATTAGTAATTGGATTAAATAGGAATGTGTTAAGATGAATCGGTGGGAACACATTATGCAATTTTTCCAGTAAGCTCAATCATTTTTATTTGTATTACTAGAATGGATTGCAACTTAGTATTTTACACCAAACATTACATATTGATACTTACCTTCTGTTCTTTCTGGAACTACTATGCTGGTTTTCTTTTTCCTGGGAGCAAAAAAAATTCATTTCAGATTAATATGCGGTGCAAATTATTAGAAGAATTTTGACAAGAACAGGCTACTCAGCCCAATAAGCTCACCAGTCCTATTCCACTAGATTCTCCAAAATGCACTATTCAGCAATTTTTTCCACGTGTCTATGATTTTTGGAGTAGAAAAGAAAAAATCTTGCTATATGTTTGCAATTTTCTTTTAACAAATTTCCAACTGTGTTCTTCTAACATCAGGGATGCACCATACTAATTTCCTTTATAATTTTAATCATTTCAGTCATGGCACCTTTTATTCTGTCTTTGCTTAAGCTGAAAAAGTTAAATTCCTTTACTCATTTCTCACAATTTTTAATTTGTTTATTTTTATAAATGAAGGCCTGATTAGTAATAATAATAACAATAATAAGAAGAATAATGGTACAGGTATCAATGTGCTATTACTCTGTTACTTGATATACCCAACAGTATAACTTGTGACATGATACAACAAAACCAAAAACAGCCATTTTAATACTACTACTACTAATAATAATAATAATAAAATACTAATAATACTACTGCTAATAATATAAAATAACATCAACTACTACTTCTACTACTGATAATAATATAATAAAAACTTCTAATACTACTACTGAACATATTTAATAAATTAACTTGATGCAGTAAATGCAAGGTCAAAGTGAAGCTGAATATTTAGATATTTATAAAATAAACATGTGAAAACATTAAAACACAGTAGGTTCTAGAGCCCACCTTCTCAACTTTGATGTGTAAAAGTGACAGTTTTATTTCAAGCCATATTTCATGACATGTTTAGAGGAAAATGCTGGACAAAATTAAAGAAATGAATGAATAAGCAACAAAAACATATTTATTTATGATCACATTTCATGAGAAATTTAATTATTTATGCTTATATTTCATCATACTTTTATTTATTTGTACATTTATTTATTTAAATTAGTCCAAAATATTCCTCCATATTATTGTTTTGGGATAGGCACCTTGAAAAACAACCGTGTAAGTCATGAATCCATCATCAGACTGGAAGAACATCTTCTCTTACATCTGTTCATATTGGAGCATAAGCTCTCCGGTATGTTGAATCGATGATACCACAGTAATAAGGAGTGCACAATAATAATTTGGAAACTTGAAATACCTGCAGTTTAGTCAGAGTTTCTGCCCCTAATGTGGGCCTTGTGATGGGTGTTGAGTATAAAACAGGATATGCTATAATTTGTCGACTTGTGAATGAAATACGGCAATAGGGTCCCTGGTACTGAATTACAGTTCTAAACATAAGTTAATTAGAGCAGGTGAGCTAATGCATATGTTAAATGATGACTTCATGGTTTCCTTCATCATGTGTTTCATTCCTACTATGCCTCAATTCTAATGCATTTAACGAGAGATCATTGTTCCATACCATAGACCAACTCTGGGTTGGCTGCTCAATTAAAAAATGCTGCTGCAGATTTCAGGACAAGAATTTCTAAAATCTTCCAACCCAGTGAAAAGTGGGCTCTGATGTCTGACATAGCACCTGTGAACAATCCCACTAAGTTAATAACAGATTCATGGGATGTTACCAAACAGACAGAATTTACACTACCAGTCAAAAGTTTGGGGTTACCCAAAGAATGTTTATGTTTTTGATAGAAACTGATACCTTTCTTTATCAAGATATTATTAAATTGGTTTTAAAATATAGCCAAGACATTACTGCTGTTTCTAATAAGTATTACGTCTTGAAATGAATAGCAGAATAGTAAGTTTCAGTGTTGCTAAAGCAGTTAAAAAGGTTTCTCTAATAACCAATTAGCATAAAAAATGAAGGATACACTAAGGGAGTTTTCCACTAGGACACTGAAGGAACTGTTGCTGAAAATGTAGCTTTGCAGCCTTATGTGAATAATAATTTATTAATAAGTAATTTCAAGCAGTAAAAGCCATTAGCAACACTAGTAAGGCCTTTGCTATATTTTCAAATTAATGTCACCGTATCTTGATAAAAAGATATTAATTTCTATCAAAAACATAGGTGACTCAAAAATTTTGATCAGATGCTGGGGAAAATATTGCTTTAGATTGGAGGGGGTGTTAGCTAGGTGTAAGGGAGTGAATACCCAGGTCTCTCATGAGCTGATAAACATGACCACATAATCTGAAAAGGGACAGGAATGTGATTTGCTAGCAAAAGAGCGTACAACAAGTCTCTTTGAACATTTGACTTATATAAGGTTAAATATTGAACAAAATACTTTTTTAAAGTACTGGAGGTGGGGATGCAGTAGTGAGTGGTAATTGTCTTTAATCAGGTAGTAGCAGAGATTGTACTAGGTGACAGTGATAGATAGATAGATAGATAGATAGATAGATAGATAGATAGATAGATAGATAGATAGATAGATAGATAGATAGATAGATAGATAGATAGATAGATAGATAGATAGATAGATAGATAGATAGATAGATAGATAGATAGATAGATAGATAGATACTTGATAGGTGAGTGGTAGTAGGACAACTTAAACAGATTCAGCCTGCACTTGCACTTTGTGTTTTGTATGGTCTATGCAAAGCAGCTTACAAGTAGTATAGGGTAGTCCAGATCTAATTATGCAATTTTCATTACGCTATAACTTATTAAGTTTATTACATAGAAAATCACCCGGAAAATCATGGACCATCAAGAAGTGTGGGAACTGATGACATGAAGAATCATCTTCGCACCAAACTGGAATCGTCCCATCATAAATCAAAGTCATCCAGACGATCTTGATCTGCTTAATTAGATCTGGACACCCTGTATTTGTTTTCTCATCTATACAAGTAAGGCCACTCAGAGTGCTCAAGAATTACTTTGAGCATGAAAAGACTAGAAAATAATAGATAATAGGGATGAATGTAAAACTATAGCCAAGGCATAGCTGGTATATATCATAGCTATTACAACAACAACAATACTTTATTTTTTGTACAGCCCAAAATCACATAAGGAGTGCTGCAATAGGCTTTACCGGACCCTGTTTTTTGACAGCCCCCAGCCTTGATGCCCTAAGAAGACAAGAAAAACCTCCTAAAAAAAATGAAAGAAATCTTGGGAAAGGCCATTTAGGGAGAGACCACTTTCCAGGTAGTTTGGGCGTTCAATAGGTGTCAAATTACTATTACTGCTTGAAATGACTGATTTTTAATTTATAATTCACAAACAGAGACTATAACTCATCTCAAATGTACACTTTCTCCTTATTCTTCTTATTATATTGCTATCATATTTCACTGTCATCACATAATGCAGAACAGTCGAGTAGAGTGATGGGTAAGCAGAGCTGAATTTGGGACATAACGATTTAATCGTCTCCAGGAATGATCATTCATATATAGCCAACTTCTTGCTGTATGTCCGAAGAAGTCATAAAAAGAAGATCTAACAATCTGACTTACACATTATCATGGTGTTGAGACAGCCTTCCTGAAAGTATTTAATTGCATCTTTCTTATTACTGACTCAGGTGGGGTTGCAGTCCTTGTCCTCCTAGACCACGGGTGTTGAACTCCAGGCCTGGAGGGCTGCAGCGGCTACAGGTTTTCATTCAGACCCTTTTCCTAATCAGTGACCTGTTTTCACTGCTAATTCACATTTTAGTAGCCCTGTTAGAAGGTTTCAGTCATCTGAATTGATTCGTTTCCTCATTAAAATGGCAGCCAAACAGAAATGAGACGTGAAACGAGCCAACAGATGACCAGCTAAACTAGGGTTTCAAACTCCAACCAGTTTCTTAATGAGAAGCCAATTCTTGCTGTTAATTAAACCCGTTATTTAATTCCACGGCTTGCTGTTGCTCGCATTCTGCCACAGCTGACATTTCCAAAACTGTTGATTTTCTGTTTTTCATAAGAACATCGTCAAAGTGTTTTGGTGAGTTGAGAGATCAACCCTTCTGAGACCTTCACCTTTCTTAATTTTCAGATATTGTGTGATGTGGCGGCTTGTTTTATGTCTCATTATTGTTTGGCTGCTAATTAAGGAAAAAGAAACAACTAAAGGGCCTGAGTCAAGTTAATTAAAAAGAAGTAATTAACGCAAAAACTGGTCACTAATTAAGAAGATGGTTAGAATGAAAACCTGCAGCCACAGTGGCCCTCCAGGACCAGAGTTTGACACCCCTTTCCTAGACCTTCCTGCAGCTTTTGACACTATTGATCATGAGATCTTGTGGCTTGAGCATCTAGTGGGGATTAAAGGGGCTGCTCTTAACTGGTTCAGGTTGTATCTTACCGATAGACACTTTTCAGTGACATTCAATTCCTCTTTTCATCTACTACTCCTGTAAAATATGGTGTTCCTCAGCTATCCATTCTGGGTTCTAATTTATTTTCTATTTATTTTCATCCTATAGGAGTTATTTTTCAGAGGTTTAATGTTTATTTTCATTGTTATGCTGATGACATGCAGGTTTATATTCTTGTGTATAACTCTGCAATGAATTAGCTGTACAATTGTCTTGTAAATCTAAGATCCTGGATGGCTGACAATTTTATCGCTCTTAATCAAAATAAAATGGAAGTCTCCATTTGGGCCTTCTGCCAAAGCTTAAAATTGGTTTCAAACTCTTTTCCACTTTCGCGCACTATTGCAAACCTCATGTTTGTAATCTTGGGGTTATTTTTGACAATAAACTCTCTTTTGAGAAACACATAAATTTTGTTGCCAAGATTTGCTTTTTCCAGATTTGTGTTTCAGCCCAGGTTAAGCATTGTTTTTATCTCCTAGGGATCTTGAGAAAGTTACTCATGCTTTTGTCTTTTCTCGACTTCATAACTGCAACTTGTTGTATTCTAGGATCAGCAAATTCCTGATACACAGGTTGCAGTTGGTCCAGAACACAGCTGTCCATTTTCTGGTCAGGGCAAGAAAGTTTGATTCTATATCTCCAATCTTAGCCTTTTTACACTGGCTACCTGTAAGTTTCAGAATTGATTTTAAAATTTTGCTGCTGGTTTTTAAGTCAATACATGGGTATGTTCCCACCGATTTATCTGAATTGTGTGTTATACACCAGCCATCCAGAGAGCTTAGATCTACCAGTCAGTTGTCTGTTGTTGTCCCTCATATTAAGAGCAAAACTAAGGGGAATATAGGGCTTTGCTCTATTAGGCTTTACCTACTTACATTAAGGAGTCACCCTCAATTGAACTGTTTAAAACTAGATTGTAGATGTATTTCTATTCTGCAGCTTTCTATGACCTTCAGTGATACTGATGGCTCCTTCTTCTTAGGCATTTTTTGTTCCAATTTACTGTTGGTTTGTATTGTTTTATTGAATTTTATTCTGTTTATTTTATTTATGTTTATTGTAAATTTTATTGTAAATACTGCACTTTGGCTACAGCATCACTGATGTAGTTTTAAATGCACTATATTAATAAATTGATAAAATTGACATTGACCATGGGCCGGACAGTTCTGCGCTCTAGTGGTGTGTGATATAGAGCCAACATTTAATCAACTTAAATACTACGTGTCACACTTAAATGCCTAAATTTCCAACTTAAATGCTAAATGCCACACTTAAATGGCTAAATGTTGAATCTAAAAGCTAAACGTACAATTAAATAGTTACATAGTACACTTAAATGAATATTGAACTTAAATGGTTTGATGTCACACTTAAATGGTTAAATATTTCGTTAAATGCTAAATTGTGCACTTAAGTGGACATTTCATTTGAGCATTTAGCATTTAAGTGTGAGATATAAAACCATTTAACCATTTAGATGTGACATTTACCATTACGCCTGAAAGTTGGGTGAGCATAGGGAGAAGAGTGAGAGAGAGCAGCACTGACAAGAGAAGTAAAAACAGATTCTGGTTTGTTTTAACACTTGGTTTTATTATGTCATTATTTGATTACTGTTACCTCAGAGAACACTGTTTTTTTGGATAGATTATTGATTGAACAAGTTACACTGCATGTACTTGAATATTGTTTGGACTGTGATCTATTGCACTTGACACCATCTCTTAATGTTATATATCCTCATTGCCCTGACTCATCTCAGTACATGACTATCGATGGTCCTGGATTTAAGAGAGTTATGGCAGTTGCCTCCAAACCAGACTGTCACAACATATTTGAAAAAAAAACCCAAAAACAAACAAAAAACAAAAAGACCATTTTGCCAGGCTCCATATTTAAGAAGAGACTTTCTCAAACTTTTGGATTGTTAGTGTGCTCAGCCAGTTGATCCCTAATAAAGATGAGTTGCATGTTTCAGAACCTGCATAAACTTGCTAAGCCCTTTAAGTTACCCTGAACTGAACTGACTCACCTGCCTGCTGTTGACATTTACGAAACAGGATTTGGTGCAGAATAAAACTCAATGAACAGGAGATGTGTATCTGCAGGAGAGCCACAGCAGTGGAGTCTGTGACTGCAATCCTCAGAGTCTAAAACACGTGCTGTTCCTCTCTTCTCGCTTACATTTTACAAATCAAGAGACAGGAGGTATGTTTCAAAACACGCCAGCCAGTGGTTCCCGAAACTAAAAGCTCTCCAGGCACAGCAAGGAAGGGAGGTGGAGGTGAGAGTGAAAGTTCAGCCATCCTTGTCGTTAAAATGTTGCATACAATGAGATTGGACAGGTGCCATTTATCTCAGAGAGGCATTTGTTCAGCTACCCACATTCCTGTCAAAGTTCTCTTTCAAACTCCAAATATTTTAAGACAAATTAGCACACTGTCACAAAGTGTAAATATTGTAAATGCAACAGATAGACTTGTTATAAAAGATCTATAACTTTTGAGTTAATGAGCTGAAAAAGAGTGACTCTGAGTAAGGGACCTGCAGTTCTTTTTGTTATAATTGAAGATCAATTCAAAGCCAAGCACATTTCAACTAGATTCTAGTGCACTCCACTTCAACGACCATTGTTAAAAGCTGTAAGCAATGTGCAAAAATTCATCAAAATCAACACATTGTACCCCGTGATTCTTTTGTTACTGTGGTTTAAGGAAGAATTCATGTAGCATTACTTTAATTGTTTATTGAAAAACCTGCCTGCTCACACACTGTATTTTAGCAATAATGCACCCTGTATAGGAATGAAGGGAAAAAAAGACATTCTCTCTAAGTCTCTTGGCCTAATATGTACATCGTCATCATTAGCTATCATTATAATTACTCACCAAACACTTTTAACTCAACTGTCCTAATTAGACTGAGAGATGGTGGTCCCGTTGTAACTGTCACTGTGTACTTTCCAGAGTCTCCAGTAAGCAGCTTATTAAACTTCAGAGTGCCAGTAGCGGGGGTCAACTTGACTCTTCCTTGGTATTTATCTGTATAAGTTACTCTTTTGCCTTCCCATTTCACAATACTTTTCTGATCATATGTCCACATTCCAGTATGTGCATATTCACCCGGAGGATCAACTGACACGTTAAATGTTACCTCTTTATTCACTTCTCCGATAACTGGATTCTGAGGAGTTATGAGGTCTATAAAGAAAAAAAAATACTGATAGTAGTTTTTAGAATTAGAGGGCCATTATTCAAAATATTACCACAAATAATGCACATCATCAGTATTTTAAAATGTCATAGTCAAAATTTAAAATGCCTTTTTCAAATGCGCTGCCCACATGAAAACAGTGACAGAGAGGGAGAGCAGCCAGAAAGACTCCAGCACACAGTTCCATTTTCATCTGAGTAAGTAAGCTACAAGTGCTTGTTATGCAGATTCACGTAAGTATGAAAAGGACAGTAGAGGGCACACAATGTCCAAAATTAGCATTTTATTTACAGAAACACATATATTATCTTAGTAAACTTCTTAAAAATATAGATAATGGAGATATAATATAGTTAAAATCACCAGGGATTAACAGGTTGTGTGATATAATAACACTGTGCAGGAAAAACAAGTAACTGTGATTGTTTAAATAAATATTTATGTGATGACAGAGTGTGCTGTGTAGGGTAAGAATCACACCTATCAGTGCTTTATCGTTTAATATCATTTAGCCTTTTTCTTAAAGAAAAAGAGCTGCGTACATCAGGTATGTGAATGCTATTTTAATTGTACCAAAACCAAACTGAAATAATTAGGACAATATATAAATCAAAAACAGTCAATGATGTTTATGCTGTGTACCACAAAAATGTATTGATGAAATTACTAGGGAACTTGATGCTAATTGTCTATTCTAAGCTAATAAAACATAACTCTACATATCTATGAACCACAAAAATATCAAGAAATCAAGCCTGAAGGGGAGAGAACACTGACACAAATAACAACAGTCCCTCACTCATGCCAAGTGAATTGAGAACTATTAAATAATATATCACACAAGCATTTGGGACGTAAAAGGAAATCCTAAGTTGCCTCAATTGTCCTCTCTCTTGCAAATCCAACCATAGATAATTTTAAGGAAAAAATGTGACTATTTGGCTTCTATGATGTTAATACTTGAGCTACTCTAATTTCACAGAATTATGACAAGACAGATGCCTTAAGTTAAACTGCACTCGATATTTTCCCAGCCTGGTACCTACACTGGTATGTTGGTCAAATGGACTGGCAAAGCTGTCACATTCCCTGAATATATATATATTGTGACAGATAGGGGGCGCTATCACTCCCTTGAACCCTCAGATCAGACGCCAAACAGCAGATAAAAGTCCAAAAAAAATATTTATTAGGACAATAATGTGCACCAAGCACCCTCCACTCCACAATAAAAATAATAAATACACTACAATAAACAATCCTCCAGTCCCAGACACGTTGCCACCCTTCCACCAAGCTCAGCTCGTCGTCTGGTATCTTTCCCAGTCTTTTATAGTCCCTGACCCGGAAGTGTTTCCAATCCCTCAGTCCACATGACTTCCTAACACTTCCGGGTCAGATCAAAAGTCCTCTTCTTCATCCCGGAAGTACGTCATTTCCCTTGTCACTGTGACTAAGACGTACTTCCGGGTTATAGATGAAACCAAAGTCTCTGGGCCTTCCTGCAGCATCCCCTGGAGGCCCCCATGGTATCCAGCAGGGCTGTGATGAAAAACTCCACTGTCCATGATGCCCTGCTGGAACTCGGGGCACCTCTATATTGCATGAAGGGCTCCACCTAGCGGCCTGGGGTATTGGCCAGGATGAAAGGCCAAGCGTATCCCACAATATATATATATATATATATATATATATATATATATATATATCTATATATCTATATATATATATATATATAATATATATATATAAATAATATATCTATACTAATAAAAGGCAAAGCCCTCACTCACTCACTCACTCATCACTAATTCTCCAACTTCCCGTGTAGGTGAAAGGCTGAAATTTGGCAGGCTCATTCCTTACAGCTTACTTACAAAAGTTAGGCAGGTTTCATTTCGAAATTCTACGCGTAACGGTCATAACTGGAACCTACTTTCGTATACCATATACGGCCATAGTGGGCGGCTCGGTCGCCGTGTGAGGCGGTTGCGTCTTGCATCATCACGCCTCCCACGTGATTGAGTGCCTGCCCATATAAGGTAAATATTCGCGGGTGAAGGACTGTGCTTAGCATATTCATAAGCAAATCCACAAGTTCATAGGGACGCTGTGGCTAAATACTCGCAAGCACATCCACAAGTTAATAGGGACGCTGTCGCTAAATACTCGCAAGCACATCCACAAGTTAATAGGGACGCTGTCACTAAATACTCGCAAGCAAATCCACAAATTCATAGGGACGCTGTCGCTAAATACACGGAGGCAAATCCACAAGTTAATAGAGCTTCTGTTTCTAGATACGATCCCAATAATGAAAAGCGGCTCATACGAAAACAACAGGTTTGGCTCAAAAAAGCCAATTGTGGATTTGCGTACGACCCAAACATACATTATGAGTCTGACAAAACAGTACACATTGGATCCATGGATGTTCACTGTGACTATTGTCAAGCTCAGAAGTGGAAATGCGAGTCTCCTGGTTTGTGCTGTAACGGTGGTAAAGTCTCTCTCACTCTTTTACGTAAACTTCCTGACCTAATTACGTTCACTTAAAAGATGCTATTGACAAAAACGACACTGATTTAATAGAACTTGGTCAAGCTGTGATATTACCATCTTCCTTCACTGGAGGACCTTGCTATATGCACGAGCGTACACAAGACACAATGACATACGTACGTCATTATGGCCACCCTGACTTATTCATCACATTTACTTGCAATCCTAAATGGCCTGACATCACTGAAATTCTCCTTCCATGTCAAAAACCTCACGATCGCCACGACCTTATCAGTCATGTATTTCATCTCAAGATTCGCAAAATGATAGACTTGCTCACGAAGAGTAACATTTTCGGCTGTACAAATTGCTACATGTACACCATAGAGTGGCAAAAGCGAGGTATTCCCCATGCACACATTCTATTGTGGCTAAAGGATAGGATTAAACCAGCTCTCATCGATCAAGTCATCCGTGCAGAAATTCCTGATCCACAGACTGACTCTGCCCTACACAGAATAGTAAAATCCACCATGATATTCGTTTGTTCAAAACCTTAAATCTCCGAAAGTTCTTCACCGATTGCTTTGAAATTTTGACACAACGTTGCATTCGAATACGCGCGTGTTTTTATATACATATTATATAGATGTCACACCTGTGACAGGTAAAAACATGCTTTTTTTAAAAAAACACAGCGCCATCAGTTGGACGTAAAGGCAACACGCGCCATACTAAATATTTTACGATTCCATTTCAATGTTCCGATCAAATACATTTGTAAGTACGTGAATAAAGGCAGCGACATGGCAGTTTTTGGCGTGCAACCAGAAAGGAATGATAGGAATGCGGTCATACATATCGATGAAATCGCACAGTATTAGGCTGGAAGATACATAAGCAGCAATGAAGCTGTATGGCGAATTCTTTCATTTCCCATACATGAACGAAGTCCAGATGTTGTTCACTTAGCAGTACATCTAGAAAATGGACAACGCGTTTATTTCACAGCTGCAAATGTGCATCAAATAGCCCTGAATCCACCGGCTACAATGTTAACTGCTTTCTTTACGTTATGTCAAAATGACGTGTTTGCGAAAACACTGCTGTATTCGGAAGTGCCTACGTATTACACATGGAATGCGAGTAGAAAATCATTTGAACAACACACACGAGGAGAGCTAGTCAACGGACAACCTGGCATATTCAAAGAAACTACGATAGGCAGACTGTACACCGTGCATCCCAATCAAGATGAATGCTTCTTTGTTCGCATGCTGTTGGTAAATGTGCCCGGTCCAACGTCTTTCCAGCAATTGATAATTGTCAACGGCGTTACACATGCCACTTTCCGAAGTACATGTCAAGCTCTGAATTTATTGGAGAACGACCGACACTGGGATGTATACATTAATAACGCGTGCAACACGTCACATCCAAGTCAAATTCGTGCATTGTTTGCAATCATATTGACCGCCTGCTCTCCTTCTCCAACACAGTTATGGGAGAAATATAAATCGCACATGGCTGAAGATATTTTCTGTCGAATACGCAAGTAAAATTCAAATATAAACATGGATGTCACAGCAGACATCTACAACTAAGTGTTGATAATGATTGAAGATTTGTGCTTAGAAAAAAGTTCTCAATCAATTGGGAATGCCATCACCGAATCGATCTGCTGCTGCTTCGTTCGATGTAGAATTGCGTTGTGAACAAAATTACAACACGGGTGATCTTTTGTCGTATGTGCAATCAAATATTCCTAAGCTAACGCTTCAGCAAAAAGGCATTTACGATCAAATAATGCAAACTGTCAATAAAGGGGTTGGAGAGATCTGGAAATTGGGAACGGAAAGGTGCCGGTTGATCTGACCTCAGGATGAATTTCATTGCCTCATAACTTCTGAAATTTAGTGACGTCAAAAGAAGAATTGGTTGAAAAAGTATTTCCCAATATTCAAATCAATTATAAGAATCACGACTGGCTGAGTGAACGAGCTGTTCTTGCGGCCAAAAACAAAGACGTCTACGAACTTAACAATATTATTCAGTCTAACATTCTGCACAGACAATGGAACAACAAAAAATATTGTATACCCACAAGCATTGTGAAATTAAGCATATTAGAAACGTGCGCTTTCTCTTTTCTTTCTTTTCTATTTAACCAGACTGAGCCACAGCAACGCGTGGCCGGGTACAGCTATATATATATATATATATATATATATATATACACACACATACACACACACATATACAGTATACATACACATATACATCTATACTAATAAAAGGCAAAACCCTCACTGACTCACTCATCACTAACTCTCCAACTTCCCGTGTAGGTAGAAGGCTGAAATTTGGCAGGCTCATTCCTTACAGCTTACTTACAAAAGTTAAGCAGGTTGCATTTCGAAATTCTACACGTAACAGTCATAACGGTCGACAACGTCCGCCATGATAAACTTTCTTATTTATGGACCCATCTTCACGAAATTTGGTAGGCGGCTTCCCTGCGCTAACCGAAACCGATGTACGTACTTATTTCGGTGGTATGACACCATCTTCAAGAAATTTGGTACACGGGTTCCCAACGCTAACTGAATCCTACTTACGTACATATATACGTCCATAGCCTGCAGCTCGGTCCACACTCTGAATCCTCCAGGCACTCCTGAGTATAATCTAATTTTGAAGGTCGGGGCACCAATAATGTTACTGAGAAACTTACAGCCACCGAAACTTTATAATGGCATGAGACTTCAGGTCACATGCCTGCAAAAGAACCTAATTGAGGCAACTATTTTTACTGGCGGTGGCTCAGGGGAGAGAGTTTTTATTCCTTGCATCCCCGTTATGCCCTCTGATCTCCCATTTCAATTCAAACGCCTCCAATTTCCAGTAAGGCTCTGCTTCGCAATGACAATTAATAAGTCTCAGGGACAGACCCTACAAAAGGTTGGCATTGATTTGAGGCAAGATTGCTTTTCATATGGCCAACTATACGTTGCATGCTCAAGAGTATGCTCAGCGCACAGCTTGGTCATATTACAACCGGAGGGCCAAACTGACAATGTGGTATACAAAGAGATCCTTAACAAATAATTATTGGTACATTTTCCCTCAGTTTATTATTTAAAATTTTAAAGCAGTACTTCACCACTGCGAAGCGCGGGTATTTTGCTAGTATATATATAAAATATGGAAGTATATATAAAGTATACATATATATGCTTTGGAATTGAGGAATATTTTCCAATCACTGACACATAAGGAATAACAGAAATAACTGTGCAGCTTTCTGTCAATTATAAACTAACATTTCATGGGGTAAAAACAGGATTTACAGCGTCGAGATCAACACTTTCCTGCAAGTTGGCTTTTCAGAAGGATCTGCCAGTGAGAGAGGAAGGCAGAACGAGCCTGGGTGAGACGGAGCAGAACTAGGAGTTGGAGATCTGTGAGAAATGTTTTAAATAATAAAAGAAAAGAAAAAAGGAATGAAGGAAAAAAAACTTTGGAATTAAGAACCTCCAAAACAGATGGCTTGTCATATAAAATGTTCCCCACAGGCATATACATCTTATGTAAAAAATACTGAATATTGAAGCAATGATAAAGTGAAACTAAGACACTAAATTTAGGGGGCCGAGCTGTGCCATGTCCATAAATCCAAACCGTTCTGTTGAAACATATGTGTATATCTGAAACAATCTATATATAAAAATGGATGTATCTCAACCAATGTATATATCTCAACAGATAATGTATCTCTAAATGAATGTATGTATTTAAGCAGATTTATTTAAACAAATATACTGTATATCTAAACCAATGTACTGTATATCAACTTATATATATATGTATTGTTTTGTCTTGGTAGAGTAATATATATTGCTCTACTTTCCCCTATTGTATTATTAATATGTAGCCTTAGAATGCCTAATCTCACAGACTTACCACTGTTTATAAGGTATTATTGTATATAACTTATCCCCACCTTCCCTTCTATTTCTATAACCTCAGACAATTAGATGTAGTAAAAAGACAACAAGAAGTTAAGTTACATAAAAAATAATTATTGATAATATTCACAAATAATAACAAAATGCAAAGTACATTTGGATATTGGCAACCATACAACCTGATTAAATGGTGATATGTAGTTCAGGTGGCACACAGACTTGTAGTTACTTAAATGTCTCTAGTTAAGGCATCATTGGTGCTCAGCTTTCAGCCACATGTCTGTTCAAAATGGCTGCTAAACTGTGCTCTTCATTGTATTGTCTTCATCATCACAGGTTAGCAAGAGAGAAATACTTCTTTCAGATGTTGGTTAGTAAGAAAAAGATACTTCTACATCATCACAGGGTAGCAAGAGAGAGAGAATGTTGTTGAACAAGCAGATTTATAAATTCTCTGTCCAACCCCTATAGCCAATAGGACATCATTGTACTTAAAAGCGTCTGACACAAGCCAATTCCAAACAGCCATACCTCAGACCAGTGGGGGAATACAACATCTTAAAACCTGCCACCCCCAAGACCATATGTGTTTATGGCTTTCTTGTGGGGGGTTGAAAGACTTTAGCAGAGAAACACTTGCCAAACTGGTTTAAAGCACACCCCCACCCCAACACTCCAACGCTGTCGTAAAATTCAAAGAAACTCAGTCATAATAGGGGCAAACAAGAATGCCTCTCACCAAAGTAACACTAAATTACTTTGCTTTGCCTAAATTACAAATTAAGACATGCAAAATATTTATCAAGTTATATGTAAAATCTCACATCACAACAATCAGTAATACATTATTTTATGTGTAACTTAACTTCTGCTTGTCTTTTTACTACATCTAATTGCCTGAGGTTATAGATATAGAAGGGAAGGTGAGGATAAGTTATATACAATAATACCTTATAAACAGTGGTAAGTGTGTGAGATTAGGCATTCTGACAAAGGCTACATATTAATAATACAATAGGGGAAAGTAGAGCAATATATTACTCTACCAAGACAAAACACTGATAATATTCATAAATAATAATAAAATGCAAAGTACATTTGAATATTGGCAACCATACAACCTAATTAAATGGTGATATGTAGTTCAGGCGGCACACAGACTTGTAGTTACTTAAATGTCTCTAGTTAAGGCATCATTGGTGCTCAGCTTTCTGCCACATGTCTGTTCAATATAGCTGCTGAGCTGTGCTCTTCATTGTGTTGTCTTCATCATCACAGGTTAGCAAGAGAGAGAAAATGTGGTTGAACAAGCAGATTTATAAATTCTCTGTCCAACCCCTACAGCCAATAGGACATCATGATGCTTAAAAGCATCTGACACAAGGAAATTCCAAACAGCCATACCTTAGACCAATGGGGGAATACAACATCTTACAACCTGCCACCCCCAAGATCATATGTCTTTAAGTCTTTCTTGCGGGGGTTGAAAGACTTTAGCAAAGAAACACTAGCCAAAGCGGTTTAAGGCACATCTTCTCACACTACATTACATTGCTTTGCCTAAATTACAAATAAAGACATACAAAATATTTATCAAGTTATATGTAAAATCTCACATCACAACATGTATGTATTGGCACATTTGAGAAATCTAGAAGAGAACAGACCATTCACCCAAACAAAGCTCACCATTCCTATCCGCTTATTTCTTAATTCTTCCAAAATAATAAAGTCTACTTTTGAATGTTTCTAAAGTCCTATGGTCTACCAAACTACTTACTAAAATATTCAATGTGTCCATGTTCTCTTTGTAAAGAAAAACTGATGTTTGTGTGAAATTTACCTTTAATAAATTTCCAACTGTGTTGCTGTGTTCTTGTTGAGCTCACTTTAAAATAAAATATCTACTGTACAAATTCCTTCACAATTTTGAGCTCTTCAGTCATGTCTCCTCTTAATCTTGTTTAGCTTAAACTGAAAAGTTTCAGCTCTTTTAATTTTTCCCCATAACTCATCCCATGTAGCTCTGATTTTGAGTCCCAAACAAAGACGGGAGCTGGAGGCAGGCATCCTGTCAATTCTGGAGGTAGTGAATGAAACACCTGGAAGGACCTCTCTGATTGCACATGATATTGTGTTTTGGTGAGTTGAGAGATCAACCTTACTGAAACCATCACCTTTCTTAATTTTCAAATATTGTGTGATGTGGCGGCTTGTTTTATGTCTCATTATTGTTTGGCTGCTAATTAAGGAAAAAGAAACAACTAAAGGGCCTGAGTCAAGTTAATTAAAAAGAAGTAAATAGCAGCAAAAACTGGTCACTAATTAAGAAGATGGTTAGAATGAAAACCTGCAGCCACAGTGGCCCTCTAGGACCGGAGTTTGACACCCCTGTCCTAGACCTTCCTGCAGCTTTTGACGCTATTGATCATGAGATCTTGTGGCTTGAGCATCTGGTGGGGATTAAAGTGGCTGCTCTTAACTGGTTCAGGTTGTATCTTACCAATAGACACTTTTCAGTGACATTCAATTCCTCTTTTCATCTACTGCTCCTGTAAAATATGGTGTTCCTCAGCTATCCATTCTGGGTTCTAATTTATATTCTATTTATTTTCATCCTATAGGAGTTATTTTTCAGAGGTTTAATGTTTATTTTAATTGTTATGCTGATGACATGCAGGTTTATATTCTTGTGTATAACTCTGCAATGAATCAGCTGTACAATTGTCTTGTAAATCTAAGATCCTGGATGGCTGACAATTTTATCGCTCTTAATCCAAATAAAATGGAAGTCTCCATTTGGGCCTCCTGCCAAAGCTTAAAATTGGTTTTGAACTCTTTTCCACTTTCGCGGACTATTGCAAACCTCATGTTTGTAATCTTGGGGTTATTTTTGACAATAAACTCTCTTTTGAGAAACATATAAATTTTGTTGCCAAGATTTGCTTTTTCCAGATTTGTGTTTCAGCCCAGGTTAAGCATTGTTTTTATCTCCTAGGGATCTTGAGAAACTTACTCATGCTTTTATCTTTTCTCGACTTGATTACTGCAACTTGTTGTATTCTAGGATCAGCAAATTCCTGATACACAGGTTGCAGTTGGTCCAGAACACAGCTGTCCAT
The DNA here is from genome assembly GCF_900747795.2 of Erpetoichthys calabaricus. NCBI lineage: Eukaryota > Metazoa > Chordata > Cladistia > Polypteriformes > Polypteridae > Erpetoichthys > Erpetoichthys calabaricus. The sequence continues at coordinate 30,868,656 of NC_041410.2, forward strand.
TTTCTGGTCAGGGCAAGAAAGTTTGATTCTATATCTCCAATCTTAGCCTTTTTACACTGGCTGCCTGTAAGTTTCAGAACTGATTTTAAAATTTTGCTGCTGGTTTTTAAGTCAATACATGGGTATGTTCCCACCGATTTATCTGAATTGTGTGTTATACACCAGCCATCCAGAGAGCTTAGATCTACCAGTCAGTTGTCTGTTGTTGTCCCTCATATTAAGAGCAAAACTAAGGGGAATATAGGGCTTTGCTCTATTAGGCTTTACCTACTTACATTAAGGAGTCACCCTCAATTGAACTGTTTAAAACTAGATTGTAGATGTATTTCTATTCTGCAGCTTTCTATGACCTTCAGTGATACTGATGGCTCCTTCTTCTTAGGCATTTTTTGTTCCAATTTACTGCTGGTTTGTATTGTTTTATTGCATTTTATTCTGTTTATTGTAAATTTTATTGTAAATACTGCACTTTGGCTACAGCATCACTGATGTAGTTTTAAATGCACTATATTAATAAATTGATAAAATTGACATTGACCATGGGCCGGACAGTTCTGCGCTCTAGTGGTGTGTGATATAGAGCCAACATTTAATCAACTTAAATACTACGTGTCACACTTAAATGCCTAAATTTCCAACTTAAATGCTAAATGCCACACTTAAATGGCTAAATGTTGCATCTAAAAGCTAAACGTACAATTAAATAGTTACATAGTACACTTAAATGATGAATGTTGAAAAATGGCTTGATGTCACACTTAAATGGTTAAATATTTCGTTAAATGCTAAATTGTGCACTTAAGTGGACATTTCATTTGAGCATTTAGCATTTAAGTGTGAGATATAAAACCATTTAACCATTTAGATGTGACATTTACCATTACGCCTGAAAGTTGGATGAGCATAGGGAGAAGAGTGAGAGAGAGCAGCACTGACAAGAGAAGTAAAAACAGATTCTGGTTTGTTTTAACACTTGGTTTTATTATGTCATTATTTGATTATTGTTACCTCAGAGAACACTGTTTTTTTGGATAGATTATTGAGTGAACAAGTTACACTGCATGTACTTGAATATTGTTTGGACTGTGATCTATTGCACTTGACACCATCTCTTAATGTTATATATCCTCATTGCCCTGACTCATCTCAGTACATGACTATCGATGGTCCTGGATTTAAGAGAGTTATGGCAGTTGCCTCCAAACCAGACTGTCACAACATATTTGAAAAAAACAAACAAAAACAAACAAAAAACAAAAAGACCATTTTGCCAGGCTCCATATTTAAGAAGAGACTTTCTCAAACTTTTGGATTGTTAGTGTGCTCAGCCAGTTGATCCCTAATAAAGGTGTGATGCATGTTTCAGAACCTGCATCAACTTGCTAAGCCCTTTAAGTTACCCTGAACTGAACTGACTCGCTTGCCTGCTGTTGCCATTTACGAAACAGGATTTGGTGCAGAATAAAACTCAATGAACAGGAGATGTGTATCTGCAAGAGAGCCACAGCAGTGGAGTCTGTGACTGCAATCCTCAGAGTCTAAAACACGTGCTGTTCCTCTCTTCTCGCTTACGTTTTACAAATCAAGAGACAGGAGGTATGTTTCAAAACACGCCAGCCAGCGGGTCAAGAAACTAAAAGCTCTCCAGGCACAGCAAGGAAGGGAGGTGGAGGTGAGAGTGAAAGTTCAGCCATCCTTGTCGTTAAAATGTTGCATACAATGAGATTGGACAGGTGCCATTTATCTCAGAGAGGCATTTGTTCAGCTACCCACATTCCTGTCAAAGTTCTCTTTCAAACTCCAAATATTTTAAGACAAATCAGCACACTGTCACAAAGTGTAAATATTGTAAATGCAACAGATAGACTTGTTATAAAAGATCTATAACTTATGAGTTAATGAGCTGAAAAACAGTGACTCTGAGTAAGGGACCTGCAGTTCTGTTTGTTATAATTGAGGATCAATTCAAAGCCACTGCGGTGGGTTGGCACCCTGCCCAGGATTGGTTCCCTGCCTTGTGCCCTGTGTTGGCTGGGATTGGCTCCAGCAGACCCCTGTGACCCTGTGTTCAGATTCAGCGGGTTGGAAAATGGATGGATAGATGAATTCAAAGCCAAGCACATTTCAACTAGATTCTAGTGCACTCCACTTCAACGACCATTGTTAAAAGCTGCATGCAATGTGCAAAAATTCATCAAAATCAACACATTTTACCCCATGATTCTTTTGTTACTGTGGTTTAAGGAAGAATTCATGTAGCATTCCTTTAATTGTTTATTGAAAAACCTGCCTGCTCACACACTGTATTTTAGCATTAATGCACCCTGTATTGGAATGAAGGGAAAAAAAGACATTCTCTCCAAGTCTCTAGGCCTAATATGTACATCGTCATCATTAGCTATCATTATAATTACTCACCAAACACTTTTAACTCAACTGTCCTAATCAGACTGAGAGATGGTTGTCCCGTTGTAACCGTCACTGTGTACTTTCCAGAGTCTCCAGTAAGCAGCTTATTAAACTTCAGAGTGCCAGTAGCGTGGGTCAAGTTGACTCTTCCTTGGTATTCATCTGTATAAGTTACTCTTTTGCCTTCCCATTTCACAATACTTTTCTGATCATATGTCCACATTCCAGTATGTGCATATTCACCCGGAGGATTAACTGACACGTTAAATGTTACCTCTTTATTCACTTCTCCGATAACTGGATTCTGAGGAGTTTTGAGGTCTGTGAAGAAAAAAAAAATACTGATAGTATTTTTTAGAATTAGAGGGCCATTATTCCAAATATTACTACAAATAATGCACATCATCAGTATTTTAAAATGTCATGGTCACAATTTAAAATGCCTTTTTCAAATGCGCTGCCCACATGAAAACAGTGACAGAGAGAGAGAGCAGCCAGAAAGACTCCAGCACACAGTTCCCATTTTCATCTGAGTAAGTAAGTTACAAGTGCTTGTTATGCAGATTCACGTAAGTATGAAAAGGACAGTAGAGGGCACACAATGTCCAAAGTTAGCATTTTATTTACAGAAACACATATATTTTCTTAGTAAACTTCTTATAAATTTAGATAATCTATATATTTAAAGGAGAGTTGGGATCCGAGAGACTGTGTTTGTGTGTTTGCAGAGGGACGGAGAGTTAAGGCGGGTGTTGGAGTCACGTGATCATCTCCTCTCCCATTCACATGATTTCATTCACTTCATTTCGCTCCGAGCTGAGCTCCGCAGCTGACGTGGTCTTGCCGTTCTTTTTCCATAGTGTTTAGTCCTTTCTCCTTTACTGATTTAGTGTTTAGTAGACGCGGTGCTTACTGAATAGTATTTTTTCCTTTAGTGTTTCTCCTTAGTGTTTCTTAGTGTTTAGTAGACACGGTGTGCGAAAGGAGAGTTGGGATCCAAGAGACTGTGTTTGTGGAGGGATGGAGAGTTAAGGCAGGTGGGGGAGTCACGTGATCATCTCCTCTCCCATTCACCTGATTTCATTCACTTCATTTCGCTCCGAGCTGAGCTCTGCAGCTGACGCGGTCTTGCCATTCTTTTTCCATAGTGTTTAGTCCTTTCTCCTTTACTGATTTACTGTTTAGTAAACGCGGTACTTACTGAATAGTACTTTTCCCTTTAGTGTTTCTACTTAGTGTTTCTTAGTGTTTAGTAGACGCGGTGTGCCAGTGTTCCCGGCGGTGTTGCGGTTTAGTGTTACTTTCTACTTTGTTTTTGTACTTTAGTGTTTAATAATAAATAATAATAATTCATTACATTTATATAGCGCTTTTCTCAGTACTCAAAGCGCTAAAATAGTGAGTGATACTTAGCTGATAGCAGTGTAGAAGCAGCACAGCACAACGGAGCCGGTAGGACAGGCGGGTGTGGTAGCGTAGGTGAGCGGCGATAGTAAGCAGCAGAAAGCACAGCAGGAGGAGGAAGCAGGATTTGGATGTTCCAATACACAGCCATAAACAGTAATGCTTGGTAATTTCAGGCATGATCGCCCCGGAGCCATAAGCCAGGTTAGTATGAACATCAGATCAGTTCCCGGTCGTAAAGTACTGTAAGATGAAACGGGAGCAGATCAGCATAGCAAATATAATCACGGATACAGATCATCCAGAGGTGCTAGATCGCCAGGTACAAAGAAATGTTCATAGGTCTCGTCCCGTGATCCACAGACTCAGCTGTTCCCAGTAAAGTGGAGTCCATAAAATCTGTAAATATTAAGCCAAATCCATGCAATTTGAGTCAGCTGTATCCACAAACTATACGTACAATAAACAAAATAAAACAAGCGTAAGAAAGTGCAGAATTAAGGTGAATTTTGCTAAAAGTGTTGTTAACAGGGAGGAGCGGCAACAACAAGCGTGCGCCAGCGTCCCCTCACCTGCTACAATAAAGCAGTTATAATAAAGAAGTTTAGTAGACTTTTACTTTATCTCATTAAGTATTCTTCCCGGTGGTGTTGCTGTTTTTTAGTGTTAGTGTCTACTTAGTGTTTGTGTTTAGTTTTATGGAAGACTGATCTTACCACTGTCAGATTTTGCAATGAATGAGTTGGTAAATAATGATTATTTATCAACAGATCACATGAGCAAATTCAACGAAATTTTAGCTGTGCATACAATTTTCCAACCTCAAGACATTTTGCTAATGTGGACTCCTGACATACCTATAATGCCCATTCCACAAAATGCAAAACATATTCAAATATTACCTTCTGCAGCTACTGAACGAGTGACTCACTGGGTGTGTACCTATTATGATGGTGCTGTAATTCATGTCTATGACAGTTTAAACGCTGATAAAAAATTCAACCTCACAGAAGAGCAGCTTTGTTTCCTTCATGCTTTGTTTCCTTCCAAACCTCTCCTAGTTTATGAAGACGCACAGCAACAATTAAATCATACAGATTCTAGTGTATTCTCAGTTGCATTTGCTGTGTGTATTTCTTTAGGTATTTACCAAAGTGATCAAGTTTTTACTATTTCTTCAATGCGAAATCACTTACAAATAATTTTTGTTACTCGACAATTGCTTCCATTCCCTGTCGAAAGTAGCCGATGGGCGACACCAGTTACAAGCATTCAGTGCATTCAAAAACCTGTATGAAGTACGGCCACTAACACAGTCATTCATAAAAGGGGAGATGACTCGGTGCAGGAAATGGGTATTGAAACTACCTTGGAAGACATGCAATCAACGAGGTGATTAAACGGATCTCAAGAGACGTCTTAAACCGGTTTGGCTAGTGTTTCTTTGCTAAAGTCTATCAACCCCCACAAGAAAGACTTAAAGACATATGGTCTTGGGGGTGGCAGGTTTTAAGATGTTGTATGCCAAAACCATATATATACATATATACACATACACACACACACACATATATATATATATATATATATATATATATACATACACACACACATATACTGTATATATATATATATATATATATATATATATATATATATATATACATACACATATATATATATATATATATATATATTATATATATACATACACACATATATATATATATATATATATATATATATATATATATATATATATATATATATATATATATATACTAGCAAAATACCCATGCTTCGCAGTGGAGAAGTAGTGTGTTAAAGAGGTTATGTAAACATATATATACATATACATATATACATATATATACATATCTACATATACATATATCCATCCATCCATCCATTTTCCAACCCGCTGAATCCGAACACAGGGTCACGGGGGTCTGCTGGAGCCAATCCCAGCCAACACAGGGCACAAGGCAGGAAACAATCCTGGGCAGGGTGCCAACCCACCGCAGCATATACATATATATATATATATATATATACATATACACATCCACATACATATACATATATATACACATATCAACATATATATACACATACATATACACACATACATAAACACACACATATACATATATACATATATACATACATACATAGTGCGTTGTAACATGGGCTGTGATTGTTACATGGGAGGGAGACGACAAATCACAGCTTCCCGCTTTCTAATCGGGCCTGTGATTGGTGCTTTAATGGATGCCCAGATCCCACAGTATGTCCCCTTAGGAGAGGCGTTAGGCAAGTGTAATTGAATAGTGGTGCTGCAAGTTTAGCTTTACACCTGTTTTTAAGGCTTATTGACTGAAAGTTGCTTTCATGAAAAAACTTAGGGCTTTGCTACAGGATACACCCTCCACAAGTTAAGGAAGTAAAAATAAAGGTATATATATCTGTTTTATTTAAACCTTTTAAGTTTGTATGCGGCCGGCATGGTGGTGCAGTAAAAGGTGCCAGTTAGGAGACCCGGGTTCGCTTCCCTGCGTGGAGTTTGAATGTTCTCCCTGTGTGTCTGGGTTTCCTCCGGGTACTCCGTTTTCCTCCCACAGTCCAAAGACATGCAGGTTAGGTGCATTGGTGATTCTAAATTGTCCCTGGTGTGTGGGTGTGTGCGCCCTGCTGTGGGCTGGCACCTTGCTCGGGGTTTGTTTCCTGCCTTGTGCCCTGTGTTGGCAGGGATTGGCTCCTGTATTTAGGATATAGCGGGTTGGATAATGGATGGATGGACATTTGTATGCATAGCCCCATTTGCCCGTTTTCGTTTTTTTTCATTCTTCAGTAATATTTCAGCAAACCAGTTCAAATCCTGGTACTGACACCACTGTGTGACCCTGAGGAAGTCACTTCACCTGCCTGTGCTGCAAAAAACCAAAGTAATGTAACAAATTGTACCTCAGATGTTGCAAGTTGCTGGAATAAAGGCATAAGTCAAATAGATAAATATGTATTATACACATAGGAACTATTCATTTATTTTCAGTTAAGTCATCTGCAGCAAACCTTTATAAATGAGGGTTTCTCCTTTTTAGATAGTGCTAACTGTTTCTTCTTCATTGAGGTTTTCTCTTGGAGAGCTTCTTTCATTTCATTGAAAATTAAAGCAGCAGCAGCTGCCAAAATATGTAGCTTTCTTATTAATTTTTCAACATTGTGTAAAATAACTTTATAAAGTAACATAAAAGGTTTAAATACTGGTTATCCTTTTACACTAAAATATTACTAAAGAGATACAAAAAAAGTAAAATGCATATGTTGTTTTTCTTTAAGGAGATTAAATATTACTGAAGAAAAAAAATAAAAACTAAAACAGCCAAATGGGGCTATGCATACGAACTTAAAAGGTTTAAATAAAACAGAAATACATACCTTTTATTTTTACTTCCTTAACTTGTGGAGGGTATATCCTGTAGCAAAGCCCTAAGTTTTTTCATGAAAGCCCGTTTCAGTCAATAAGTGTTAAAAAGAGGTGTAAAGATATTGACAATAAGCTATGCAAACCTACCAAGACATGCAATTGTTTAAATCAAGGCGCGAGTCGAAAAACACCATCCGATACTATTAGTTAACGATTAACACATTTCTATATGTATTGTAAGCATACAATACAACTGATAATATGTTGCGCTTATTTATCTGGTGTACCGACATTTTTGCGTGTTTAACGGCTGAAATCTAACGTGGTTTGTGCCCTTCAGAATGAAAACAGTTTGCATTTACCTTTTTAATAAAAAGTGAGCTTTTAAGCCTGAGAAATCACTCCGTAAATGCACACGTTTAATTCTTTATAACTTCAAACAACTGAACTATCCAGAACATTTCAGGCATACATCCAGCATTCAAACTATGTATAAAAAGCACAACTGTTAAAGGAATTCAGCATTTCTTAATTGAAAATGTTCCTTTAATCCTCAACATGTCTCAATGAGTCGTTCTGGTGGTTTTACTTGACGTTTTGATACTCTGGTTAACTGTGTTTGCAGTTGAGATGTTCTTTCCTGATTTATACTTGTTTTCTCGTTAATATTTGTTTCGCTGGTGTTAGTGTTCCGATTAGAGGTTATCGGTCCTTTGATGTCTCGACGGTTTCTTCTTAGAACAGCTCCTATTACGCAATTCCGTCACATACTGGTCTATTGTTTCTCCGCTTTTCTGGAAACATGTAAAAAAACTTGTGCCGCTCAAACTTCACATTGCGCTTTGGGTTGCAATACGTTTCGAATTTTTCAACTATTTTGTTCAATTTCATATTGTCTCCATCTTCTTCAAACTGAAAATTGTTATACACCTCTAGCGCCTCTTCGCCAATTACATGTAGAAGCATAGTCGCTTTCATTTTTTCACTTTTCCTATCTGCTTCAATCGCAGCAAGATACAACTCGAATCTCTGTTTAAATCTTTTCCAATTTTCAGCTACATTTCCCTTTAAGTGGAGATTTGGTGGGGGCTGTAATCCTAACATTTTTTTTTCTCTTTTGCTAGAACGTCTTAACGCTTTCTGACCACGTTTTCGGGTTACTCACAGACACGAGACTCGTTCAAAAGCTGAACCTCTTCACATTCCTCTTCCAATCCGCCACTTCTGACACCATGTAGTGATCTTGCTAGGTTCGTAGTTTAATCAATACACAGGATTGAAAGATATAATAACTTTTTAATAGACAGACTTTACAGACATTTACTGTACAAGTTATTACTCGTTCTTTAGTTCACGCCCATTCTCCTACTTGCATCGGCATTCACAGGCATTACTAATCATTCTTTAAGTATCCCTTAATAGACCTTACTAATCAACTATCATTACAAAATCCAACGTGGTTTGTGCCCTTCAGATTGAAAACAGTTAGCATTTGCCTTTTTAATAAAAGGCGAGCTTTTAAGCCTGAGATATCACCCCGTAAATACACACGTTTAATTGCACATGTGTTAATATGTATGCTTACACAGTATTAAAAGACACTCAAAAATTAACGTCATTTACCTTCGTTCCCGCGTTTGACTCGTGCTGTAAATCTCTTCCTTGTTTTTAGTTCACGTGATTACGTAGGAGGCGTGATGACGCGATACGTGACTCCGCCTCCTCCATTAGAGTATATGGACAAAAAATAGGTTCCAGTTATGACCATTACGCGTAGACTTTTGAAATGAAACCTGCCTAACTTTTGTAAGTAAGCTGTAAGGAATGAGCCTGCCAAATTTCAGCCTTCTACCTACACGGGAAGTTGGAGAATTAGTGATGAGTGAGTGAGTCAGTCAGTCAGTCAGTCAGTGAGGGCTTTGCCTTTTATTAGTATATATATATATATATATATATATATATATATATATATATATATATATATACACACACACAGTGGAACCTCGGTTCACGAACGTCTCGGTACACGTACAACTCGGTTTACGACCAAAACGTTCGCCAAACTTTTGCCTCTGTTCACGACCACACACTCGGTATACAAACAAGCCAGTTTCCCTTCCGGTCTGTGCACGCCGATTACTGTATTTAAGCATGTTATTTACGTAATGTTACTTTTCTCTTTTTTTCAAATGTTTATTTTTTTCCATGTGCTTAAAACTCATTTAAAAAGAGTGTTTACAGTGATCGGGCTGTAATGCTATTAGCGTGAACTCCTGCAATGTTACTGTCTTGGTTGGCTTTTAAATAAAGTTCGGATTTGTTGAAATGTTCCTTTTTTCCCAACTACATTGAGGAAATAACAGATGCAGCACAACATCTGAGAGTTTTGCAAGAAGGCTCGTTTCACTCTGCTAAAAATTTACATTGAAAGTCATTTCACCTGTCAGCAGGAACCACTATAAAACTAGTGTTGTTTTTAGAAATTGATGGTGCATAAGCACTGCTACAGAAACCTAAAAGACATATATCCAATCTAACAGGAATGATCATAATAAACTGTAAATGACCACATTTACATTTTAGTTTTTTTTGCTTTAAGAAGCTAATCCTGAATCAATCACATCAACATTGATTATAAAAGTCAAAATTACTCCACCCAACTTACTCTCACTCAGCTTCATTTTAGCTGATTCTATTCTTCGTGTCATAACATTGACAGCCTTACAGGTGTAATTGTCCGCATCCTCAAAGTTCACTGACTATACTCTAGTCCTTCACCGTTAAGCTTCTTCCCAAGATACCAGGTAAAGCTTGCAGTCGGCTGAGGCACAGCAGAACATGTCAGTCTGACAGTTTCTCCAACATGTGGATTTTGTATGGTCTTTTATGTTGGCATGGGTATTCAAGCTTTCCTTTAACATGTCCAAAAATGTGCAAGTTGGGTTAACTGGTGATTCCGGATTAGTCAGTGTGTGTCTGCGTGTGCCCTGTGATGGACTGTTACTTTGTCCAACACTACCTCCCTTGTGCATAGTTCTGCCAGGCTCTAGTCCCCAGTCACCCTGAGATGTATTAAGTGGGACTAAGAATGTTATTTTATGAAATTCCGACATAAATCACAGTGAGAATATTTGTTAAATATTCTTTATTTTGGAAAGGACTTTTAGTGGTGAGCTCCTCCCTAAATCATTTTATTTGAATGATATAATTCAGGTGAAGAAGATGTACACTAAATGTGCTTATTGTTAACCAATATAATCTTATTAATGCAAAAAGATATTTCCATTTCAGATTAACAGTATAGTTAAGTACCTTACCTACGCTAAAACAAACCATTATGAAACACATTTTGTCATGTTTTACCTTCCTCTCCAGTACTGGACTTTCACTAAAAATAGCCCCCCAAAGGTAAATCAGTGCACAACAGCATTTATTACCATTTAAAATTATTTGACATGGGTAAGAGTTGCTGTTAGAAAGATTGACGCCACTACACTTTGTAATGCTACATCAAGACATCTCCAGGTATTGTCGGCAAAGTGTTTTATTTCAATTTTAGACCTTCAGTATGTGCCAAAGAAATCCATTCTATTGAATGTTCTATCCTCTGGTCAGTAGACCAACAGTATATTCTAATTAGATTGTTTGATATAGTGCTTGTCATTAATATGGTTCTGTAGAAAATCAAGTATTGAATTATGAAGCACATCAGTGGTCACACTTATATCTGGAAGTGTACTCTACATTCTAAATGTACAGAAAGATTTTGTGTGGTTTTTACTGTGTCTCCTGCCCTTTTTGACCAAGTCCTCCAACCACTAATAGTACAGTATATATAGTATATGTCAACTAAAGTACCAAACGTTTAAAGACTTTCCAGAATTACACAAGGAAAAAGCAGTGAATGTTTGTCTCTAAAGTTTCTAGTATATCACTAAGCCACATAGACTCTGGGTGACTAGAAACAAGTTTACTTCTGAACATAAAAGGTTAATGATTGTTTACTTACTAATGACGTCCATTTTATATTTGTTATTGCTGATCATCGTTCTGGCTGAACTGAATGCTATACACTGATATACACCATTATCCAAAGGTAGAACAGGATGAAAGGTTAGTTGTTTCTTGGTTTTAGACATGGTAATCCTGTTACATGATAAAAGAAGCTCTTGGTTCTTTATCCAGAGTGCTGAATCCACGTGTTCAGATGTATCATATTTCAGAGAGAATTTGTATGTTTCTACTGGCTGTTCAGGGTCTGACGTTAGTTTGAAAGCAGAAATACACTCTGAAGAGAAAGGAAACAACAGCAATTAATTATACAACACTTCACAAAAGAAAAATATGACCCTTAATTATTTTTCCAGTGTATTTATAATATTTGAGGTATTAGAGAAAACCCAGCAGAATATACAGCCCCAAATCAAAAAGCATGTAAAATGCAAATAAAAAAAAGTAGTGATTCTTAAATTTACTTGGCTTTTTATTTCACTGCAGACAGTATGGACCCAAGATACTGCATGTTTTATCCATTCATCCATCCATTTTCCAACCCGCTGAATCCAAACACAGGGTCACGGGGGTCTACTGGAACCATTCCCAGCCAACAAAGGGCACAAGGCAGGAACCAATCCTGGGCAGGGTGCCAACCCACCGCAGGACACACACAAACGCACCCAGCACACACTAGGGCCAATTTAGAATCGCCAATCCACCTGACCTGCATGTCTTTGGACTGTGGGAGGAAACCGGAGCACCCAGAGGAAACCCACGCAGACACGGGGAGAACATGCAAACTCCACGCAGGGAGGACCCGGGAAGCGAACCCAGGTCCCCAGGTCTCCCAACTGCGAGGCAGCAGCGCTACCCACTGCGCCACCCATGTTTTATCTGGTCAGCTTAATATCATTCATTAATATACATCCATCCTGCATTTCAGGCCTATAATACATTTCAAAAACATTTGGGACGGGGACAAATTAGAGCCAGTAATTAGATAAAATAATGAAATAATGATGTGATTTGGAACAGGTGATTGTAATCATGATTTGGTACAAAAGGAGTATCCACAAAAGAAACAATCTTTGAGAAGCAAACATGAACAGAAGATCTCCAGTTTGTCAACAAATGAGTGACAAAATTATTGAAATGTTTAAAAACAATGTTCCTCAAAGAAAGATTGGAAAATGATTTGCATATTTCTCCCTCTATTGTGCATAATATCATTAAATGATTCAAGGAATCTGGAAGAATTTCAGTGTGTAAAGGGCAAGGGTGCAAGTCTAAGCTGAACATCTGTGATCTCTGATCCCTTAGATGGCACTGCATCAAGAACCATAATTCATCAATAGCTGATATAACCACATGGGCAAGGGATGACTTTGGCAAACCTTTGCCAAGCACTGCAATATGGAGTGACATTCACAAATGCAACTTCAAGCTTTTACTGTGCAATAAAGAACCTTTGTGTTAACCATGCCTAGAAGCTGTGTTGACTTCTCTGGGCTCGGAGGAATCTGGTATGGACCATCACACAGTGGAAACATGTATTGTGATCGGAAGGTTCAGTGTTCCAGATCTTTTTGAAAGAAATGGACACTGTGTGCTCTGGACCAAAGACAAAAAGGACTATCTAGACCACAGGTGTCGAACTCCAGTCCTGGAGGGCTGCAGTGGCTGCAGGTTTTCATTCTAACCATCATCTTCATTAGTGACCAGTTTTTGCTGCTAATTAACTTTTTTTTTTACCGCAGTTTTATTTAACCTGACTCAAGCCCCTTTGTTGTTTCTTTTTATTTAATTAGTAGCCAAACAATAATGAGACACAAAACAAGCCACCACATGACCAGTATGGGATCCCAGACATTTTTCATTCCCAGTAATGAAACTGCTGTAATTCCTGGGAAAACGGGAACGGCCAAGCTCGCATATATAGCGTGTAAAAGTGTAAAAATCGATCATGAAATAACAGAGTTATAGTTGAAAATAATTAAGGAGGCGCCATTTTGCAGCTTGCACTTCATCAGACAACAGCTTTGAACAGCAACTTGAAATTGCAATGTGTCAGTCTGTTGCATCCGCATTATCTGTGCCAAGAAACTTGCCATCACAGAATGATGACAAGAAACTGGATGCATCAGTAAAAGCTGAAATGGCGGTGTTTCAGCGCAACGGCAAGCGCGGGCATTGTTTAGAACAAGTGTATCAGTATCTGATGATTGTGCCACCTACTTCAGTGGAGGCAGAGCGTGCTTTCTCAGCGGCTGACGTACTTCTGCACGAAGGTGCACACTCGCACGGACAACCGCACGCTGGACACGTTAATAATAATAATTCATTACATTTATATAGCGCTTTTCTCAGTACTCAAAGCGCTATCCACACAGGGAGGAACCGGGAAACGAACCCACAATCTCCTTACTGCAAAGCAGCAGCTCCATCACTGCGCCACCTGTGAGGACGTTGTGCCTTCTATGCTCTTATTACCACAACTAAAAATACATGTACTTCTATGAACTGCTTGTAGATAAGGTTAGTCTTTTATTTGTGTCAACATATTGCAGTAGTTTGATTAAAATAAGTGTCAGTCATTCTAAAACCGTTCACATGTGAGAAGCCCGGGATTCCCGAATTCCCGGGAATGGATAAACCCGTCCGGGAATGGATTCCCTAATGACCAGCTTTTCTGTGTCCGTCTCACAATATTTGAAAATAAAGAAAGGTGAATGTCTTAGTAAGGTTGATCTCTCAGGTCACCAAAACATTTTGACAATGTTCTTAGAAAAAAAATCAACAGTTTCGTAAATGTCTGCTGTGGCAGAATGAGGGCAACAACAAGCTGTGGAATTAAATAGCGGGTTTAATTAACAGCAAGAATGGGCTTCTCATTAAGAAAGTGATTGGAGTGAAATTGGTTGGAGTTTGAAGCCCTGATTTAGCTGGTCATTTGCTGGCTCGTTGCAAGTCTCGTTTCTGTTTGGCTGTCATTTAACGAAGAAAAGAATCCATTCAGAGGACTGAATCCTTAAAAACAGGGCAATTAAAATGAAGGGAAAAGAAGTTAATTAGCAGTGAAAATTGGTCACTGATTAGGAAAAGGGTTAGAATGAAAACCTGCAGCCACTGTGGCCCTCCAGGACTGGAGTTTGACACCCCTGATCTAGACTGTTATCAGTAACAAGTCCAAATGCCAGGGTCTGTCATGGTATGGGGTTGTGTCAGTGCACTTGGCAAAGGTAATTTATACTTCTGTTATGGCAGCATTAATGCAGAATAGTACATTGAGATTTTAGAGCAACATATGTTGTCTTCAAGACGACATCTTTTCAAGGAACATCCATGCATCTTTCACCAAGACAATGCAAAACTACATTCTGAACACTTTACAAAGATATGGATGCAGAAGATGAGGGTACAGATACTGGACTGGCCTGCCTACAGTCTTGACCTGACCCCAAAAGAGAATGTGTGGGGAATTATGAAATGAAAAATGCAACAATGATGATCCCATACTGGTGAACACCTTAACACACAAAAATAACACTTGAAATGCTTCACTGCTTGGTATCCTCAGTGCTACTATGTCTTTTAAGTGTTGTGAGAAAGAATGGCACCATTGTAAACTGGTGAATGCTTTACCATCCCAATTTTATTTTGTAACCTGTTGCAGGACTGACATGCAGGAATGTATCTATATTAACAAATAAATAAAGTTGATCAGATAAAACTATCTCCCACACAGACATATTGAAAACGTCGGTACTGGGGACCCCCTGTGGCTGCGGGTTTTTGTTTTAACCCGCTTCTGTTTTTAATTGGAATCCGGGGCTAGTTAAGTGAACTGTTATTGCCCAGATTTTGTGTTTTGGGAACAATAAGGAATTTAGAAAACTAAGCTTGGCAAAAAAATATATATATATTAAAATGTACTAAGCAGTTATATGGGAATAATGTATATTTTTTTCTTTTTAACAATATTTTCAACTTGATGTTCACTCTATTTTTCCAGGTGTTCTAATTGTTTAATTAATCCATTGTTTTCTAATTAGTGGGTATAACGCTAAAGTAGTTGCAGCCTTTCATGATTCAGTGTCCTTTTCCTGGGTGTCTGCTCTGCTAGTTTTTAATTGTCATTAATAAGATACAACAAAGGGGGAAAACTGCACAGAGAAAGGGCAAAATATAAAGAAAGCAACAAAAGTGAGTTAAGCATTTAAATCTATAGCAAAAATGGAAATATTTCTAAATGTCTTATAATAAATGTCAAAATCATGCCTCTGTGCTTTCTTAATATATAAATAAGAGAAGAGAAAAAAAAACAGCTAATTCAATGAGATCAGTGTTAGCAGTTGCTGACTGATTATGAATCTGGTTGAAGCAAAAACCTGAAGCCACAGTGGGCCCTCAGGACCGACTTTGAGAACCACTGGTTTAGAGGAATATTATGGACAAAATTAAATAAATTAATGAATAAGAAACACAAACACACTGATTTATGCTCACATTTCATAACAAATTTAATTATTTGTGCTTACATTTCACAGTACTTTTATTTATTTATTCATTTAATTTTGTCCAAAATATTCCTCCATATTATTGTTTTGGGATAGGCACCTTGAAAAACATCTGTACCAGTTACTAATCCATCGTTGGGCTGCAAAAACATCTCCTCTTATATCTGTTCCTATTGCGGCAATAAGCTCCCTAATATGTTGAACCAATGGTGCTACAGTAATAAGGAGTGCACAATAATAATTTGGAAAATTGAAAAACTGGCAGTTTAGTAGAGTTTCTGCCCTTAATGTGGGCCTCGTGATGGGTAATGATTATAAGACAAGGTGTGCTATAATTTGTTGACTTGTGAACAAAATAAGGCAATAGGGTCCCTGGTACTGAATTACAGTTCTAGATATGGATTAATTAGAACAGGTGAGCCAATCTACTATGATTGATCTACTATGATCTACTATGCCTCAATTCTAATGCATTTAATGAGAGATCATTGATCCATGTCAGAGACCAACTCAGGGTTAGTTGCTCAATTCAAAAATGCTGCTGCAGATTTCAGGACAAGAATTTCTAAAATCTACCAACCCAGTGAAAACCGGGCTCTGATGTCTGACATAGTGGGATTGTTAGCAGGTGCTAAGTTAGTAACAAATTCAAGGGATGTTACCAAACAGAGAGAATTTACACTATTGGTCAAAAGTTTGGGGTTACACAAAAATGTTTACGTTTTTGATAGAAACTGATACCTTTCTAGGGCAGCACGGTGGCGCAGTGGTAGTGCTGCTGCCTCGGAGTAAGGAGACCTGAGTTTACTTCCTGGGTCCTCTCTGCGTGGAGTTTGTCCCTAGTGTGTGCTTGAAGTGTGTGTGTGTGTGTGTGCCCTGCAATAAGTTGGCACCATGCCCGGGATTTGTTCCTGCCTTGCACCCTGTGTTGGCTGGGATTGGCTCCAGCAGACCCCCGTGACCCTTTGTTAGGATATAGCGGGTTGGACAATGACTGACTGACTGACAGATACCTTTCTTAATTAAGATATCATTAAATTGGTTTTAAAATATAGCCAAGACATTACATCTGTTGCTAATAAGCATTACTGCTTGAAATGACTGATTTTTATTATTCACATAGTGCACAGAATAACAAGTTTCAGTGGTGCTAAAGCATTTAGAAGGTTTCTCTAATAACGAATTAGCACAAAGGGAGTTTACTACTAGGACTCTGAAGGAACTGTTGCAACTTTGTAACCTTATGTGAATAATAAATTAAAAATCAGTCATTTCAAGCAGTAATAGCCATTAGCAATACTAGTAAGGCTTTGGCTATATTTTTAGATTAATGTAATCATATCTTGATTAAAAGGAATTAATTTCTATCAAAAACATGGGTGACTCCAAAATTTTGATCAGAAGCTGGTAAAGATATTGGTTTAGATTCTACAACTGCTGAGGAAAACCTGAATGTGAAACAGGGGGTGTCCGTTGGGTATAAGGGAGTGAATACCCAGGTCTCTCATGAGCTGATAAACTTTGCATCATCATCTGTAAAGGGACAGGAATGTGATTTTCTAGCTTAAGAGCTTCAACAATTCTTACTGAAGATTTGACTGATACAAGGTTTAATATTGAATATTGAACAAGATACTTTTTCAAAGAACTGGAGGTGGAGGTGCAGTAGTGAGTGGTAATCGTCAGGTTTTGTCAGAGATTGTATTAGGTGACAGTGATATGAGTGGTAGTAGGACGACTGTATTATCGTAGTATTTCCCTTTACCTGTTTTCTTCAAGGGTAAGTGTACTCATCAAGATTGTTACCGGGTTGGTCTACTGTTGCACTTTAAGATTAACACACACATACATAGCTATATGCATACACACAGAAACTCAACAGTGCCCTATGAAACAAACACACAGCTGGTTAACATCTGGCACTTTAAACCATACAAGTGCCTTAGGAATAACACAGCCTGTCACTCACTCAGCACTTCAAGAGATTTACTTATTATTGGCACAAACAACCTACAATGTTTTAATGATATCTCAAACCTAAATATTACTTTTGGTCTTCAAGAATACATTTAAACATACAAGGACTCAGCACTCTTGACTATATGCCATTTATTAGCCAAGAATGCCTTACTTTATGTATTGTTCCCTACTATGGGGTGGAGCTCTCACCCGCAGCCTTAATAAACCTCACAGCACAGAGGTAATGGCATAGCTCCGGCTGCACCAGGTGCTCAAAGAAATCTACCTTATTACTTCAGTAACTCTAGACATTAAGACAAAGCATAGAAAGTTAAAAGCAGCAAGGTATTTATTACAGGAATAATAATAATACCAGTGGAACAAACAATAATTGAAAATAGGACTGATAGTAAAGTCTGGATATATATAGTCTTTAGTAAAAGCTTATGAAATGTTAAAGATGACAAGTATGAACGTCGCAAGCGGCTTGTGATCGAGCACTCGTAGTTATTCATTAGACACTTCTCTGACGTCGCCCTGTTATCTTCTGACGTCTTTGTCCCTTCTTCTTCCTCCCTCCTTCCTATATCACTCTGCAGATGAGGAATATTTATAATAAAAATCTTCCGGGAGGGTTTGCAAGATTTTATTGTTAGATATTCTGATTGGCTGGCTGTCAGTATGATGAATGAATTCACTGTCCATTTTCCAAAACAATAAAACTTTTTTTATGTTCTCTGAGGCATCGGCAGGTCTTCCTTTCCCAGACTGTAAAATAATTAGATGTCCATCCTTTATCAGGTTATAAAGTAATTGATAGCCTGAGCCACCAGCATGTCTTCCTTTCTTTGTTGGAACAACTGTTTAAAAGTGAGATATAAGTGGGAAGAAGAAATGCTTTGATTTGTCCTGAATGTAGTTCATCTGTTGTCTTGTATTGAACAAAATATAATCTAAATATAAACCAAAATGTATAGGTTTTGTACCCCACAACAATGACGTAAAGAGATTTGACCTGCACTTGCACTTTGTGTTTTGTATGGTGTATGCAAAGAAGCTTACAAGTAGTATTTCTTTTCTCAGCTATATAAGTAAGGCCACTCAGACTGCTCGCAAATTACTTTATGAACATTGAAAAGACTAGGAAATAATAGAATGTAGTGAAGACATTGTCAAAAAGGCAAGCACGGGTCATAACACTTGCTGTCAAAAAACAGAAACAAGCATCAAAAAAACAGAAGCCAAAACATAAATCAACGTTGAAAAGGGTCAAGGTTCAGAACAAGAAAAAATAAAAACCTGATGCCCTGGCCTACTTGAATTCAAGGCTAATTGGCACTAAAGCGATCAAAAACATTTACCAACTGAGGGATAGCATGAATGCATAATCATGATATTTATATGTAATGATCTGTGATGTCACAAAAGTGACCACATGGTCTTGTGAGCAGGACCAAGATGTCATGTTAATAATAAACAGAAGATGGTAAAAAAAATTAAATATGAAAATGTTAAACAAATTAGTCCATGCCAATGGAAAACCCTAAATTTGAAGAGACTTCGTGCCAGCAAAGCAGCGGGTCCAGATGGAGTATAACCACGACTGCTGAAGATCTGTGCGTTAGAGCTGGGGAGTCCTCTACAGCGCATTTTCAACCTGAGCCTGGAACAGGGGAGAGTCCCAAGGCTTTGGAAATCATCTTGCATCACCCCAGTCCCAAAGGTATCACGTCCTAGTGAGCTGAATGACTTCCGGCCTGTCACTCTGAAGTCACATGTGATGAAGACCATGGAGAGACTGCTGCTTCACCACCTGAGGCCACAGGTCCAACACGCCCTCAACCTTCTGCAGTTCGCATACCAGGAGAAGGTGGGAGCGGAGGATGCCATCATCTACATGCTACACCGACCCCTCAATCACTTGGACAGAGGCAGTGGTGCTGTAAGAATTATGTTTCTAGACTTCTCTAGCGCCTTCAACACCATCCAACCTCTGCTCCTTAGGGACAAGCTGACAGAGATGGGAGTAGATTCATACCTAGTGGCATGGATCGTGGACTATCTTACAAACAGACCTCAGTATGTGCGTCTCAGGAACTGCAGGTCTGACATTGTGGTCAGCAACACAGGAGCGCCGCAGAGGACTGTACTTTCTCCGGTCCTGTTCAGCCTGGTATCCGTCAATAAGGGCGCGCACATAAAGGCGACCTTCAAAAGGGTGACCCCAATTGGGCGCGGCGAATAAAAGCGCACATAAATAAAAGCAATCTTCAAAAGGACGACCTCAATTGAGCGCCGAATAAATGCGCTCTGGTTTCCTCCCACAGTCCAAAGACATGCAGGTTAGGTGGATTGGCGTTTCTAAATTGGCCCTAGTGTGTGCTTGGTGTGTGGGTGTGTTTGTGTGTGTCCTGCAGTGGGTTGGCACCCTGCCCAGGATTGGTTCCTGCCTTGTGCCCTGTGTTGGCTGGGATTGGCTCCAGCAGACCCCCGTGACCCTTTGTTCGGATTCAGCAGGTTGGAAAATGGATGGATGGATGGATAAATGCGCGCGCAAATAGTGCTTCAAAAGAGTGACGTCAATTGGGCGCAGCGAATAAAGGCAAACGCAACAAAATTACAGAAAATTTATTAGATAAAGGTAATGATTGAACGTATAAAAAGGTGAAAGCAAGAATATTAAAACATCCAATTAATTAATGCATGAACTTCTAACGAACTACTTCTAACGAACTATTTCTAAAGCTCTCTATATTTGGTTGTTTTCAAAATTACAGAAAATTAGATTAAGGCAATGACTGAATGTATAAAAAGGTGAAAGCAAGTTACACTTGAAGCTGTAGATTATGTGCAATGCCACGTAGATATTCGAGATGCGGTCTATTAGCATAATCAAGGAGAATTAATTTAATTCGCTCCGAAGGTCATTCTTTTGAAGCGCTCCTTTATTTGTGTGCGCATTTATTCGGCGCTCAATTGAGGTCGTCCTTTTAGAAGCTCGCCTTTATTTACGCGCGCCTTTATTCGGCGCTCAATTGAGGTCGCCCTTTTGAAGATCGCTTTTATTTATGTGCGCTTTTAATCTCCGCGCCCAATTGAGGTCGCCCTT
The DNA here is from genome assembly GCF_900747795.2 of Erpetoichthys calabaricus. Classification (NCBI taxonomy): domain Eukaryota; kingdom Metazoa; phylum Chordata; class Cladistia; order Polypteriformes; family Polypteridae; genus Erpetoichthys; species Erpetoichthys calabaricus. The sequence goes on from NC_041410.2 coordinate 30,889,477, forward strand.
TTGAAGGTCGCCTTTTTGTGCGCGCCCTTATTGAATAGAACCGTTCAGCCTATATACATCGGACTTCCAATATAACTCTGAGTCCTGCCACGTGCAAAAGTTCGCTGACGACACTGCTATTGTGGGCTGCATCAGGAGTGGGCAGGTGGAGGAGTATAGGAACCTCATCAAGGACTTTGTTAAATGGTGTGACTCAAACCACCTACACCTGAACACCAGTAAAACCAAGGCGCTGGTGGTGGATTTTAGGAGGCCCAGACCCCTCATGGACCCCGTGATCGTCAGAGGTGACTGTGTGCAGAGGGTGCAGACCTATAAATACTTGGGAGTGCAGCTGGATGATAAATTGGACTGGACTGCCAATACTGATTCTCTGTGCAAGAGAGGACAGAGCCGGTTATACTTCCTTAGAAGACTGGCGTCCTTCAACATCTGCAATAAAATGCTGCAGATGTTCTATCAGACGGTTGTGGCAAGCGCCCTCTTCTACGCGGTGGTGTGCTGGGTAGGCAGTATTAAGAAGAAGGATGCCTCACGCCTGGACAAACTGGTGAGCAAGGCAGGCTCTATTGTAGGCATGGAGCTGGACAGTTTGACATCTGTGGCAGAGCGACGGGCGCTCAGCAGGCTCCTATCAATTATGGAGAATCCACTGCATCCACTAAACAGTTTCATCTCCAGAGAGAGGAGCAGCTTCAGCAACAGACTGCTGTCACAGTCCTGCTCCACTGACAGACTGAGGAGATCGTTCCTCCCTCAAACTATGCGACTCTTCAGTTCCACCCAGGGGGTTAAACGTTAACATTATTCAAAGTTATTGTCTGTTTTTACCTGCATTTTTATTACTCTTTAATTTAATATTGTTTTCTGTAACAGAGGGGCAGCACAGTGGCACAGTGGGTAGCGCTGCTGCCTCGCAGTTGGGAGACCTGGGGACCTGGGTTCGCTTCCCGGGTCCTCCCTGCGTGGAGTTTGCATGTTCTCCCCGTGTCTGCGTGGGTTTCCTCAAGGCACTCTGGTTTTCTTCCACAGTCCAAAGACATGTAGGTTAAGTGGATTGGCGATTCTAAATTGTGCTTGGTGTGTGGGTGTGTTTGTGTGTGTCCTGTGGTGGGTTGGCACCCTGCCCGGGATTGGTTCCTGCCCTGTGTTGTCTGGGACTGGCTCCAGTGGACCCCCGTGACCCTGTGTTCGGATTCAGCGGGTTGGAAAATGGATGGATGGATGGATTTTTGTAACAGTATTCTGCTGCTGGAGTATGTGAATTTCCCCTTGGGATTAATAAAGTATCTATCTATCTATCTATCTATCTATCTATCTATCTATCTATCTATCTATCTATCTATCTATCTATCTATCTATCTATCTATCTATCTAAATGCAAAAACACGTATAGAATTGTGTGTATACTGTATTATAACACTTGATTGCTGCTATATTAAATACAACCTAAAGGACCTTACGGAATCAAATGATTAAGCCATTTTTGTGGCTGCACTTAATTCTGACTCTTTTATGTTCTGTAGTCCAGTCTGGGAAAACACTAAAAAGTCATGGCTGTACAGGATGGTAGGAATTTATAGTGAAATTTAATTAATTGATGTACTGTAATTGTAATAACAAACCATGGTGGTAACTGAGAATTACAGTAAATACACAAAAGGCAGAGCCTGAATCAAACTCAAAGATGAGAAATGAAGTAAGAGCATCAATAACCAGAATATTTCATGCAGCCTAAGCCAAAATAAAAGATGTAAATCAAAGCCATAGAGCAGAAAAGAATTCATAGCCAGTGATATCCTTATCAATAATACGGGTGTTTTTGTTTTGATTTCTCCTCAAACTTGAATAGTTAGGAACTGTATGACACTGACCTTTAAAATACCATTACATCACAAACAGCAAACAATGGTGGTGCCCATAATAAACACAAAAATGGCGCTGTGGGAAGGCATTTTAAAAATAACACCAAAAAAATTCTAACATCTTCAAAAGAGAAATCTGACCATTTAATTCCACCTCACCAACAGACATTAGGTAAGTACAGATACAGGTAGAGAATAGGGCAAATACTAAGCTGTGAAAAGGAGGAGGAGACAAGGTGAGAGAAAGACAGGACCTGTGGAGTTGGCCTTAGTAGTGCAGTAGGTTTTGTTCTTTCATTTTTACTTTGTATTACTTTCTCTGCTCCACCCTTCCTGTAGGTATCTATACTAATAAAAGGCAAAGCCCTCACTCACTCACTCATTCACTCACTCACTCACTCACTCACTCACTCACTCACTCACTCATTACTAATTCTCCAACTTCCCGTGTAGGTGGAAGGCTGAAATTTGGCAGGCTCATTCCTTACAGCTTACTTACAAAAGTTAGGCAGGTTTCATTTCAAAATTCAAAGCGTAACGGTCATAACTGGAACCTCTTTTTTGTCCATATACAGTAATGGACGGCAGCTCGCTGGCCGTGGGAGGCGGGGTTGCGTAACGCGTCATCACGCCTCACACGTAATCACGTGCACTGACTGAAGGAGAAAGGAGGGCGTTATATGGCGTTCATTTATAAAACAGTGGACAAGCTGTGTAAAGGCAGCTTCACAAAAAAACAGATCCTTAACAAATTGTTATTGGTATATTTTCCCTCAGTTTAAAAAGGTTTTCTTTTCTTCTTAATAAAAATTTAAAAGCAGAACTTCGCCGCTGCAAAGGGCGCCTGACTTTATTGAAAAGAAACTAAACTTGCAGCGCCGCCGCTATTCAATGACACTTGCCTAACGCCTGACTTTATTGAAAAGAAACTAAACTTGCAGCGCCGCTCTTCAATGACGCGCCGCTATTCAATGACGCTTGCCTAACGTCTGACTTTATTGAAAAGAATCTAAACTTGCAGTGCTGCTATTCAATGACACGCCGCTATTCAATTACACTTGCCTTATGCCTGATGAGCCAAGAATTAGGGCGAAACACGTGTCAAGTACTCTTTGCATTATTTGACAGTATACTATTTTCAACCATTCTATGATCTGCTTCTCACAACTGAAGGCACTGTGGCTGATGTTAGCTGACTTGCTGGCCAACCATAAGTGTTACCTGGTAAGTAACCACCCATACAATCAGATTGTGATTCACACTACGAATGCCGTGAATGTAATTACCCCGATCTACATGCTGTCAAATAAACGAACCACACGCCGTGGCGCAATGTTAGGGGCTTCGCCTCTAGCGCTAACGTCCGAGGTTCGATTCCCGTAAGCGAGTGCAGTGAGTGTGTACGCCTGATGAGCCAAGAATTAGGATGAAACGTGTCGCGTACTCTTTGCATTATTTGACAGAAAACTATTTTCAACCATTCTATGATCTGCTTCTCACAACTGAAGGCACCGTGGCTGATGTTAGCTGACTTGCAGGCCAACCATAAGCGTTACCTGGTAGGTAACCACCCATACAATCAGATTGTGATTCAGACTGCGAATGCCGTGAATGTAATTACCCCGATCTACATGCTAGAGAAAACCTCAATGAAGAAGAAACAGTGTGTAAGCATACAGTGGTGTGAAAAACTATTTGCCCCCTTCCTGATTTCTTATTCTTTTGCATGTTTGTCACACAAAATGTTTCTGATCATCAAACACATTTAACCATTAGTCAAATATAACACAAGTAAACACAAAATGCAGTTTGTAAATGGTGGTTTTTATTATTTAGGGAGAAAAAAAAAATCCAAACCTACATGGCCCCTGTGTGAAAAAGTAATTGCCCCCTGAACCTAATAACTGGTTGGGCCACCCTTAGCAGCAATAACTGCAATCAAGCGTTTGCGATAACTTGCAATGAGTCTTTTACAGCGCTCTGGAGGAATTTTGGCCCACTCATCTTTGCAAAATTGTTGTAATTCAGCTTTATTTGAGGGTTTTTCTAGCATGAACCGCTTTTTTAAGGTCATGCCATAGCATCTCAATTGGATTCAGGTCAGGACTTTGACTAGGCCACTCCAAAGTCTTCATTTTGTTTTTCTTCAGCCATTCAGAGGTGGATTTGCTGGTGTGTTTTGGGTCATTGTCCTGTTGCAGCACCCAAGATCGCTTCAGCTTGAGTTGACGAACAGATGGCCGGACATTCTCCTTCAGGATTTTTTGGTAGACAGTAGAATTTATGGTTCCATCTATCACAGCAAGCCTTCCAGGTCCTGAAGCAGCAAAACAACCCCAGACCATCACACTACCACCACCATATTTTACTGTGGGTATGATGTTCTTTTTCTGAAATGCTGTGTTCCTTTTACGCCAGATGTAATGGGACATTTGCCTTCCAAAAAGTTCAACTTTTGTCTCATCAGTCCACAAGGTATTTTCCCAAAAGTCTTGGCAATCATTGAGATGTTTCTTAGCAAAATTGAGACGAGCCCCTAATGTTCTTTTTGCTTAACAGTGGTTTGTGTCTTGGAAATCTGCCATGCAGGCCGTTTTTGCCCAGTCTCTTTCTTATGGTGGAGTCGTGAACACTGACCTTAATTGAGGCAAGTGAGGCCTGCAGTTCTTTAGACGTTGTCCTGGGGTCTTTTGTGACCTCTCGGATGAGTCGTCTCTGCGCTCTTGGGGTAATTTTGGTCGGCCGGCCACTCCTGGGAAGGTTCACCACTGTTCCATGTTTTTGCCATTTGTGGATAATGGCTCTCACTGTGGTTCGCTGCTTTAGAAATGGCTTTATAACCTTTACCAGACTGATAGATCTCAATTACTTCTGTTCTCATTTGTTCCTGAATTTCTTTGGATCTTGGCATGATGTCTAGCTTTTGAGGTGCTTTTGGTCTACTTCTCTGTGTCAGGCAGCTCCTATTTAAGTGATTTCTTGATTGAAACAGGTGTGGCAGTAATCAGGCCTGGGGGTGGCTATGGAAATTGAACTCAGGTGTGATACACCACAGTTAGGTTATTTTTTAACAAGGGGGCAATTACTTTTTCACACAGGGCCATGTAGGTTTGGATTTTTTTTCTCCCTAAATAATAAAAACCACCATTTACAAACTGCATTTTGTGTTTACTTGTGTTATATTTGACTAATGGTTAAATGTGTTTGATGATCAGAAACATTTTGTGTGACAAACATGCAAAAGAATAAGAAATCAGGAAGGGGGCAAATAGTTTTTCACACCACTGTACATATTAACACATGTGCAATTAAACGTGTGCATTTACGGGGTGATTTCTCAGGCTTAAAAGCTCGCCTTTTATTAAAAAGGTAAATGCAAACTGTTTTCATTCTGAAGGGCACAAACCATGTTGGATTTCAGCCATTAAACGCGCAAAAATGTCGGTACACCAGATAAATAAGTGCAACATATTATCAGTTGTATTGTATGCTTACAATACATATAGAAATATGTTAATCGTTAACTAATAGTATGGGACGGTGTTTTTTGACTCGCGCCTTGATTTAAATGATTCCATGTCTTGGTGGGTTTGCGTAGCTTATTGTCAATATCTTTACACCTGTTTTTAAGACTTATTGACTGAAACGGGCTTTCACGAAAAAAGTTAGGGCTTTGCTACAGGATACACCTTCCACAAGTTAAGGAAGTAAAAATAAAGGTATATATTTCTGTTTTATTTAAACCTTTTAAGTTCGTATGCATAGCCCCATTTGGCTGTTTTATTTATTTATTTTTTTTCTTTCTTCAGTAATAGTTAATCTCCTTAAAGAAAAAGAACATATGCATTTTACTTTTTTTGTATCTCTTTAGTAATATTTTAGTGTAAAAGGATAACCAGTATTTAAACCTTTTATGTTACTTTATAAGTTATTTTACACAATGTTGAAAAATTAATAAGAAAGCTACATATTTTGGCAGCTGCTGCTTTAATTTTCAATGAAATGAAAAAAGCTCTCCAAGAGAAAACCTCAATGAAGAAGAAAGAGTTTGCACTATCTAAAAAGGAGAAACCCTCATTTATAAAGGTTTGCTGCAGATGACTTAACTGAAAATAAATGAATAGTTCCTAAGTGTATAATACATATTTATCTATTTGACTTATGCCTTTATTCCAGCAACTTGCAACATCTGAGGTACAATTTGTTACATTACTTTTGTTTTTTGCAGCACAGGCAGGTGAAGTGACTTCCTCAGGGTCACACAGTGGTGTCAGTACCAGGATTTGAACTGTCAAGCTCCGGGTTTGCTGAAATATTACTGAAGAAAGAAAAAAAACGAAAACGGGCAAATGGGGCTATGCATACAGATGTCCATCCATCCATTATCCAACCCGCTATATCCTAAATACAGGAGCCAATCCCAGCCAACACTGGGCACAAGGCAGGAAACAAACCCCGGGCAAGGTGCCAGCCCACCGCAGGGCGCACACACCCACACACCACGGACAATTTAGAATCATCAATGCACCTAACCTCTATGTCTTTGGACTGTGGGAGGAAACCGGAGTACCCGGAGGAAAACCAGACAGACACGGGGAGAACATTCAAACTCCACGCAGGGAATTGAACCCAGGTCTCCTAACTGGCACCTTTCACTGCGCCACCATACCGCCTGCATACAAACTTAAAAGGTTTAAATAAAATAGAAATATATACCTTTATTTTTACTTCCTTAACTTGTGGAGGGTGTATCCTGTAGCAAAGCCCTAACTTTTTTCATGAAAGCCCCTTTCAGTCAATAAGCCTTAAAAACAGGTGTAAAGCTAAACTTGCAGCACCGCTATTCAATTACACTTGCCTAACGCCTCTCCTAAGGGGAGATACTGTGGGATCTGGGCATCAGTCAAAGCACCAATCACAGGCCCGATTAGAAAGCGGGAACCTGTGATTTGTCATCTCCCTCCCATGTAACAATCACAGCCCGTGTTACAACGCACTATGTATGTATGTGTATATGTATATATATGTTTACATAACCTCTTTAACACACTACTTCTCCGCTGCAAAGCGCAGGTATTTTGCTAGTCTGTGTAATAAAAGTGCCATATTTTTTTATCTTTTTACCTCCCAGTTTTAATTTATGTGTGTGAAAGACTTTAATCTGTTTATATCTGTTTAATGTTTTTGGTGACATAGCAATACTAAACAACAATGACAAAAAGTCAGATTACTTGACTTTTTTAATCTTCCCAGTTGGTTTTGAACTCCTTGCCTCTTTCATGGACTATTCACATGCTCATTCAGGAAGTAGTCCACTGAGGCAGTGCAGGCTCTGAGAGACTGCTTTGGAACTACGAATTGGGATATCCTGCAAGGATCATATAGTGAGAACACTGATTGTTGTTGACTGCACTACTGACTACATCAACTTCTGTATGGACGTTGTAGTTCCAGTAAGAACAGTACGCTGATATGCTAACAACAAGCCATGGATTACAAGTGACATCAAGGGCCTTTTGAACCAGAAGAAAATGGCTTTTAAAGGTGGTGATCAGCATGAGAACAAGCGCGTGCAGAAGGAACTCTGCATCCAGCTCAGGGCGGCGAAGGAGCAGTACAGGAGAAAGCTGGAGCAGAAGTTGCAGAATAACAGCATTAAGGAAGTGTGGGATGGGATGAAGATCACCACTGGTTGCAGCTCGAAGCGGGGTGCCACCATCGAGAGAGACGTGGAGAGAGCAAACCACATGAACAACATCTTTAATAGGTTTGACCCCCTTAACACACTCTCACCTCAGAGTACTGCACCCTCCACCCATCCTTCTGTTGATACCAGCATAGGAGAGAGTTTCCCACCACCCACAATTACAGCAGCCCAGGTAAGCAGAGAGCTGAGGAGACTTTGTGCCAGCAAAGCAGTGGGTCCAGATGGAGTATTGCCACGACTTCTGAAGGCCTGTGCGTTGGAGCTTGGTAGTCCTCTACAGCGCATCTTCAACCTGAGCCTGGAACAGGGGAGAGTCCTGAGGCTTTGGAAAACATCTTGCATCACCCCCGTCCCAAAGGTATCACGTCCTAGTGAGCTGAATGACTTCCGGCCTGTCACACTGATGTCCCATGTGATGAAGACCATGGGGTGGCTGCTGCTTCACCACCTGAGGCCACAGGTCCACCACACCCTCAACCCTCTGCAGTTCGCATACCAGGAGCTGTAAGAATTATGTTTCTGGACTTCTCTAGCGCCTTCAACACCATCCAACCTCTGCTCCTTAGGGACATGCTGAAAGAGATGGGAGTAGATAGATAGATAGATAGATAGTGAAACAGATTGAGGTGTGGTCCACATCTTGAACCCTCAGGTACCACTCTGAACACCAGGTAAAAGTATAAATGGTATTTATTTTACTATTATGTGCACGAAGCACTCCCCACACCACACTATTCATACACTACACAATTCTCAATACTACAACCTCTCCTCCTCACCCAGACACTTCACCCTCCTACCTCCCAGCTCAGCTCAGTGTCTGGGCTTTCCCACAGTCCTTTTATATCCCCTGACCCAGAAGTGGTTCCTGGCTAAACCCACAAGTCCTTATTCCCTCCGGGTCAGGGTAAACAGTCCTTCCTTCAGCCCGGGAGCACGTCGTTCCTTCCTGTCACGTGATGCTAACGCACTCCCGGGTTATAGGGCACATAAGAGTCCACTAGCCCCCCTACAGCGACTCCCAGTGGCCCCCAGGGTATCCAGCAGGGCTGTGTATACAAACTACAAAGTCCATGAGGCCCTGCTGGAACTCGGGGCACCATCATGCTGTCCGGAGGGCTCCTCCTAGCGGCCTGGGGGTGGCAACCAGAGTCTGTAGCCGGTTGTCCATCACAATAGATAGATAGATAGATAGATAGATAGATAGATAGATAGATAGATAGATAGATAGATAGATAGATAGATAGATAGATAGATAGATAGATAGAGACTTTATTAATCCCAAGGGGAAATTCACATACAAAGATCCATATAGATTCATACCTGGTGGCATGGATCGTGGACTATCTTACAGACAGACCTCATTATGTGTGTCTCGGGAACTGCAGGTCTGACATTGTGGTCAGCAACACAGGAGCGCCGCAGAGGACTGTACTTTCTCCGGTCTTGTTCAGCCTATATACATCGGACTTCCAATACAACTCGGAGTCCTGCCACGTGCAAAAGTTTGCTGATGACACTGCTATCGCGGGCCGCATCAGGAGCGGGCAGGAGAAGGAATATAGGAACCTAATCAAGGACTTTGTTAAATGGTGTGATTCAAACCACCTACACCTGGACACCAGGTGGTGGATTTTAGGAGACCCAGGCCCCTTCTGGACCCCGTGATTATCCTCTTGCCTGAACAAACTGTTGAGGAAGGCAGGCTCTATTGTAGGCATGGAGCTGGACAGTTTGACATCTGTGGCAGAGCGATGGGTGGTCAGCAGGCTCCTGTCAATCATGGAGAATCCACTGCATCCAGACAGAGGAGCAGCTTCAGCGACAGACTATCTATCTATCTATTTATCTATCTATCTATCTATTGTGGTGGATTGACGGCTTCCTATTCCGGCCCTCACCCCCAGGCCGCCAGGAGGAGCTCTCCCAACAGCATGGACATGCCCCGAATTCCAGCAGGGCCTCATGGACTATGTAGTTTTTATACACAGCCCTGCTGGATACCTTGGGGACCACTAGGAGTCGCTATCGGGATGACCGTGGACTCATATGTGCCCTATAACCTGGAAGTACGTCCTGGTCACGTGAGCGGGAGAGATGACGTGCTTCCAGGTTGAAGATATGGACTGTTTGCCCTGACCCGGAAGGAATAAGGAACTGTGGACTGTTGGGCAGGAACACCTCCGGGTCAGGGTGTATAAAAGGACTCTGGGAAAGCCCAAACACTGAGCTGAGCTGGGAGGGAGGGTGGCTAAGTGTCTGGGAGAGGAGGATTGGTATTGTGAGTAGAGAGTTGATTTATATAAGTAGTGTGGAGTGGAGGGTGCTTGGTGCACTGAGTTATAAGAAAATTAAAAAGTCTTGTACTTTCACCTGGTGTTTGGAGTGGTACCTGAGGGTTCAACAGGTGGATCAATACCTCTACTGCTACACTGGCGTAGTCGGCAGGATTCTCTGGCCGTCTGTTGGCAGGGGACCTGAATTCCAAATAAATAGTGGGTATGCAGACCCGCTTCAACACACGAAGGTGAAAACCCCACCCGCTACAGAGAGCGCTGCGTTAGTGAGCCTTGTTATACTTCAGACCATAATGGGGAAGAAATCCGGGAAGAAGACTGGATCTATCCAGAAGACTTCGGTCCCAACTGGTGTTGAGGCGCTGTGGACTTACCTGACAGGCAGTGAGGAAGACTGGGCGCGGTTTAAAGCCGAGCAAACTCGAGCGGGGAGGCAGCTGGAACGTTGCAGGATGGCGACTCCAGAAGACTATTATAAAGAACTTGAACTGGATCATCTTCGTTCCCAGGTATGTGGTGGTAAAATGCCCGAAGCGCCGGGGACATTTTATTCATATTTTGCAGAGGCCTGTCTGCACGAAGCGGACAGAGAATCGGACGCCCGCCTCATACCTAGGCAAGATGGCAGCGATAAAAAGAAGTCGGACTGGTCTAGGAGTCTGCAGAGGGGAAGCCCATACGTGGAAAACCACCACGTGACCTCGCGCGATGGATGCCAGGACGGAGAAGGTCACTTTGGATCCTTAGGTGAGGTCATACATTCCCCAACGGTTCTGAGCTCCCTGAAAAGGAAGGGGGAGGCAAGCGAAGCAGCGCCGAAATTAAATAAAGAAAAAGAGGAGCGGGATGTGACTGAACGGGCTGCCGACAAATTAGAAAAGGCAGATCGCAGTCAGCAGCTGGAGGCTACCTGATCCTCTTCGGACTCCAAATCCCAGGAGCCTTTGCGCGACCCAGCCGAACACGTGCCAGAAACGTACGTGCTCATTGGCTACCGGCTGGCAGGTAAGGAAAATAAGGAAGCGAACTTACCTCCAGCCAAATTAAATAACATTATGAACATGCGGGATCTCGAGAGGTTGTTCGAGCCCGTGGATACTTTCTTTCAGGCTTTAAAGGAGCTGAAGGAACGTGTCGAGGAGCTGGGAGCTACAGCCGAGGCGCCGCTAAAAGGACTACAAGAATACCTGTGGCGATTATGCCGAGAAGCCCCGGTCTTGGTGGATTCAGTGGTACAGGTAAGCCTAAGCTGTACCAGAGATAATAAAGGGACACAGTGCGATCCGGCCCTGCGGTTAATAAGTAGCGAGTGCCAAAGCGCTGTGTGCCTGACAGTAGATCGTAGCATGGTAACCGAAAGGTCGGGGAAAGGAATGAACGAGCCGGGGCACGCATATGACGCGGCCTCCCGGAGCGAATCGAACCTCCAGACCCCGGCCTGTGTGTTGAGCGAGGTGTCGCTAGGAACCGGAGGGGCGGGGGAAGTGCCGATTGCACCGGTACAGCTAAACAGTGCTGTTACCCGGAGCGATACGGTGCTGATGACGCCGCCTCCTAAAAAACATAAATCGAAGGGCGAGCAGACAGCAAAGGGGCTCTCTTTTTCCAGTAGAGAGTCCCCAGCTGTGCCCAAGCCCCAGAGTAAGCAGGAGATCCACAAAGTAAAACGCGGGTCTCCTGACAAGGTGGAGATACGGGTTGAGAGCAGCAGGGCGGCCGTAAAACTCTCCTTAGCGGAGAAAGGGGCGGAGATGGAGCTGACGGAATTTCCAAGATGTTTCTGGTCTCGTCGAGGAAGACAACCAGGAGGGCATCGTCGGTGCTACAACTGCCGTTGGCCGGGCCACGTGTGGCGAAGTTGTCCCCGGAGGACAGGAGAGCAGTGGGACAGAAGATACACCGTTCCCCCAAGGTTCTCTGGGGGGCCTAGACACCACAGCCAAGGTCCGACTGACGTGTCCTCCTGGAGGAGGATGTCCCTCGCGGGGCTGGACACTCCGCCCCAGTGGTCGTCGCTAAGGGGGGGGAATTGTGGTGGATTGCCGGCTTCCTATTCCGGCCCTCACCCCCAGGCCGCCAGGAGGAGCTCTCTCAACAGCATGGACATGCCCCAGATTCCAGCAGGGCCTCATGGACTTTGTAGTTTTTATACACAGCCCTGCTGGATACCTTGGGAACCACTAGGAGTCGCTGTCGGGAAGCCCGTGGACTCATATGTGCCCTATAACCTGGAAGTACGTCCTGGTCACGTGAGCGGGAGAGATGACGTGCTTCCAGGTTGAAGATAAGGACTGTTTGCCCTGACCCGGAAGGAATAAGGAACTGTGGACTGTTGGGCAGGAACACCTCCAGGTCAGGGTGTATAAAAGGACTCTGGGAAAGCCCAAACACTGAGCTGAGCTAGGAGGGAGGGTGGCTAAGTGTCTGGAAGAGGAGGATTGGTATTGTGAGTAGAGAGTTGATTTATATAAGTAGTGTGTGTGTGTGTGTGTGTGAGGGTGCTTGGTGCACTGAGTTATAAGAAAATAAAGAAGTCTTGTACTTTCACCTGGTGTTTGGAGTGGTACCTGAGTGTTCAAGAGGTGGATCAATACCTCTACTGCTACACTATCTATCTATCTATCTATTGCAAACCTCATGTTTATTTTATTATTTTTGACAATAAACTCTCTTTTGAGAAACATATACATTTTGTGGTCAAGAGTTGTTTTTTCCAGCTTTGTGTTTTAGCCCAGGTTAAGCCTTTTAAATCTCCTGGGATCTTGAGAAAGTTACTCATGCTTTATCTTTTCTCGGCTTTATTACTGCAACTTGTTGTATTCTAGGATCAGCAAATTCCTGAAATGCAGGTTGCAGTTGGTCCAGAATACAGCTGTCCATTTTCTGGTCGAGGCAAGAAAGTTTGATTCTGTATCTCCAATCTTAGCCTTTTTACATTGGCTGCCTGTTAGTTTCAGAATTGATGTTAAACTTTTGCTGCTGGTTTTTAAGTCAATACATGGGTATGCTCCCACCTATTTATCTGAATTGTGTGTTATACACCAGACACCCAGAGAGCTTAGATCTACCGGTCAGTTGTCTCTTATTGTCCCTCATACTAAGAGGAAAACTAAGGGGGATAGGGCTTTGCTCTATTAGGCTTCACCTAATTACATTAAGGAGTCACCCTCCATTGAACTGTTTAAAACTAGATTGAAGATGCATTTCTATTCTCTAGCTTTCCATGACCTTCAGTGATACTGATGGTTCCTTTTTCTTAGGCATTTTTTTGTTCCAATTTACTGCTGATTTGAAATGTTGCGTTTTATTCTATTTATTTTGTTTATGTTTATTGTAAATTTTATTGTAAAGCACTTTGGCTACACCATCACTGATGTACTGTAGTTTTAAATGTGCTCTATAAATAAATAGATACAATTGATATTGACCATGGGCCCGATAGCTCTGCTCTCTAGTGGTGTGTGATATAGAGCCAAAATTTAATCAACTTAAATACTACGTGTCACACTTAAATGCCTAAATATTCCACTTTTAGCCATTTAAGTGTAGCATTTAGTATCTAAAAGCTAAATATACAACTAAATGCTTACATTGTACACTTAAATGATGAATATTGAACTTAAATGGCTTGATGTCACACTTAAATGGTTAAATATCTCATTAAATGCTACATTTTGCATGTAGGTGGACATTTAATTTGAGCATTTAGCATTTAAGTGTGAGATATTAACCATTTAAGTTGGACATTTAACCATTTAGATGTGACATTCATCATTAAGCATGAGAGTTGAGTGAGCATAGGGAGAAGAGTGAGAGAGACCAGCACCAAAAAGAGTAGCAAAAGACAGATTCTGGCTTGTTTTAACACTTGATGTTATTACTTCATTATTTGATTATTTATTTGGACTTTAATTACCTCAGTGAACACTGTTTTTTGGATAGATTATTTATTGAACAAGTTGCACTGCACTTACTTGCATATTGTTTGGACTGTGATAATAAAAGCACTACTGCACTTTACACCATCTCTTACTGTTATTTGTCATCATTGCCTGACTCATCTCAGTACATGACTATCAATGGTCCTGGATTTAAGAGAGTTATGGCAGTTGCATCCAAATCAGACTGTCACAACATATTTGAAAAAAAAAAAACAAGCAAAAAAACACAGCATTTTGGCAGGCTATACACCATTTTAGAAAAAGCACTCCATTTTTATGAAGGGCCTTTCTCAAACTTTTGGATTATTAGTGTGCTCAGCCAGTTGGTCCCTAATAAAGTCGTGCTGCATTTTTCAGAACCTACATAAACTTGCTAAGCCCTTTAAGTTGCCCATGTATTGGTGAACTGACTCGCCTGCCTGCTGTTACCACAGGATTTGGTGCAGAATAAAACACAATGAACAGGAGATGTGCATGAGCATGAGAGCCACAGCAGTGGAGTCTGTGACTGCAATCCTCAGAGTCTAAAACACGTGCTGTTCCTCTGTTCTCACTTACGTTTTACAGATCAAGAGACAGGAGTCATATGTTTCAAAACACTCCAGCTGGCCGGTCCAGAAACTAGAAGCTCTCCAGGCACAGCAAGGAAAGGAAGTGGTGGTGAAAGTGAAAGTTCAGCCATCCTTGTCGTTAAAATGTTGCATACAATGAGATTGGACAGGTGCCATTTATCTCAGAGAGGCATTTGTTCAGCTACCCACATTATAAAAGATCTATAACTTATGAGTTAATGAGCTGAAAAAGAGTGACTCTGAGTAAGAGACCTGCAGTTCTGTTTGTTATAATTCAAGATCAAATTCAAAGTCAAGCACATTAAGCACTAGATTCTAGTACACTCCACTTCAGCGGCTGTTGTGAAAAGCTGTAAGTAATGTGCAAAAATACCTTATTATCAACTCATTGTACCCCATGATTCTTTTGTTACTGTGGTTTAAGGCAGAACTCCTATAGTATTACTTTAATTGTTTTTCGAAAAACCTGCCTGCCCACACACTGTATTTTAGCATTAATGCACCCTGTATGGGAATGAAGGGAAAAAAAAGACATTCTTTCCAAGTCTGTACGCCTAAAATGTACATCGTCATCATTAGCTATCATTACAATTACTCACCAAACACTTTTAATTCAATGGTCCTATTTAGAATGAGAGATGTAGGTCCCATTGTAACCGTCACTGTGTACTTTCCAGAGTCTCCAGCAAGCAGCTTATTAAACTTCAGAGTGCCAGTAGCAGTGGTCAACTTGACTCTTCCTTCGTATTCATCTCTATAAGTTACTCTTTTGTCTTTCCATTCCACAATAGTTTTTTTATCAAGTTTCCAGTTTCCAGTATGTGCGTATTCACCTGGAGGATCAACTAACACATTAAATGTTATCTCTCTATTCACTTCTCCGATAACTGGATTCTGAGGAGTTATGAGGTCTGTAAAGAAAAAGAAAAAAAAATTATTGATAGTATTTTCAAGAACTAGAGGGCCATTATTCAAAATATTACCACAAATAATGTCAGAATTTTAAAATGTCATGGTCACAATTTAAAATGTCCTTTTCAACTGTGCTACCCATACAAAAACAGTGACAGAGAGAGAGCAGCCAAAAAGACTCCAGCACACAGCTCCATTTTCTTCTGAGTAAGTAAGCTACAAGTGCTTGTTATGCAGATTCACGTAAGTATGAAAAGGACAGTACAGGGCACACATAGTCCAAAATTATAATTTTATTTAAAAAAACACATATATTTTCTTAGTAAAATTCTTATAAATTCAGATAATGGATATATATGGATGACAACCCTGGGGGGGCATATTGGATATTTTGAAAGAAGGATGGGAAGGGCAGGCTCTTTCCTCTACAAATATATTGGAATATATTGTGCAGTTACATGATAGATTTGGAAAAATTCGGCCCATACTAAAAAGTCACATGGAAGAGGCACAAGCAGCACAGGCTCACTATTATGACCGAGAATTTCATCTGGGGAATTGTGTCATGGTTTTAGTTCCCACCTCCCATTCTAAATTGCTAGCCCATTAGCAAGGTCACTACAAAGTTAAAGAGAGGAAAAGGCTCATTGATTATTTAGTGGAACGCAATCATCAGCGGAGTGAGCGGGTATATCATGTAAACTTGCTGAAGCCGTGGAAGGAAAAGGATCCAATCCTTCCTCCGATCAGCACTGCTCATTCTTTGATCAGAAAAATATACTTAACTTTAGTACAGAATTAAATTCTAGACAGAGATGGGAGTTCGAAGCAGTTATCCTGTCTGTCCTGGAGGTGGTGAACAAAAAACCAGGAAGAACCTCTCTGATTACACACAACTTTGTGAAAGAGCCTGGGGTTATAGTCAAAGAACGCCCCTATCGTCTTCCTGAGGCAAAGAAAGCAGAGGTGGAGCTTGAAATTAAATGCATGCTGGAACTAGGAGTTATAGAGAAGAGTCATAGTCCCTGGTCCAGTCCGATAGTCTTGGTTAGTAAGCCTGACAGAAGTTGGAGGTTTTGCAATGACTTCCATCAAATTAATCAAGTCTCCCAATTCAATGCTTATCCAATGCCTCAAGTGGACAACCTCCTTGAGAGGCTTGGACAGGCAAGTTATTTGACCATGCTCGACATGATGAAGGGGTACTGGCAGGTTCTTTTAATGGACTCTGCTAAGGTTAAGACATATCTGAAGATTTACACATCTTTTCTTCCTGAATGGCCATTCATACTATTACACATATTACTATTCATTCACACTACTACACATATATACTGTGTTTCCCCAAAAATAAGACCTACTCTGAAAATAAACCCTAGCATGATTTTCAGGATGCTCTGTAATATAAGCCCTACCACAAAAATAAGCCCTAGTCAAGATCGTCAGCTGAAAAGTAAGGCTCCTAAGGCCGGGTTGATACTTCACGCGATGTGACACATGTGCCCAAAACATCCATTAAATTCTGAAGACACCTTTGCACAATATCTCTGAAAAGGATATTTAATGATTGCATCCATCAATCTGGGGATGCGCATTTTCCAGCAAGCATTGGGCGCAAGACAGAAACAAAATCCCTGGATGGGGCATCAGCTCATCGCAATGTGAACACAAGCACACACACATCCTAACATCATTTTAGTATTACCAAATCCCAAAACCTTTGTGTCTTTGGATGGAAAATGGAGCACACTGTTGAAACCCATCAGAAAAACAGGCAAACGCCAGTGGGGAACACAAGGGATGTGGCTCCCTACGAGACAGCAGTGCTACCGTTCTGCCACCGTGCCACCCCCCTTATGTGTAACTATTAACAGTGTTCATTATTTAAACAAAATTAACGATTTATCTGTAAAATGTAACATATATACTTTAATGCATTTCATCATGAAAGTGATATCAAGTACTGTATACAGTGATCCCCCACTATATCGCAGTTCACCTATCGCACCCCCACTATATCACGGATTTTTCTGTGGAGCATATCTAATTTTCTATCGTGTTAGTTCTGCTATATCATGTAAATCTGCGGTTTTATAGTAATCATTTTTTATGGGGTTTTAAGAACTTTTTACTTTGAAATAAGCATTAATCTATGCTAAACTATTAATAACAACAATGTATTACTGTAATTATAACATATATATACCTGTACTGTAATAAATAAAAATAGAGTAAAAATTCAATAAGTGCATCCTACCTGTAGTGTACTTTGCAGCCAATTAATAACAAAGTATACGGTTTTCAGCAGTCACTACGTGTGCTAGACAAAAGTTCGTTAGAACAATATTATAATTTATAATAACTAACGTATCCGTAACATTTAAGCAATGCACTAGTAAATCATAAAACATACTGCTACTTACAGGAATACGTAGACAGAGTCGCAATTCGTAACAAAATGTACATACGCTTTTCATTTGTCACTATGTGTGCTAGACAACAGTTCGTTAGAACAATACGTATTATAATTTATAATAACTATAACATAACTGTAAATATTGACTAAAATGCAGTAAAAAGTCAATATGTATATAAAATAATGAACATTTAAGCAATACAGTAAATCATTAAATATACGTACATTGTACACTACGGTAGAAAAAGAGTTTTGCGTTACAGTACCCAGATGATTTCTTACAAGGCACATTATTGGCTGAAAAGGAGACTCAACCAATCAGAGCGGGATTTTCATTCTCTTGGGCTCTGATTGGCTGCTACTAACGTGGTGTAATACAATACAATACAATACAGTTTATTTTTGTATAGCACAAAATCACACAGGAAGTGCCGCAATGGGCTTTAACAGGCCCTGCCTCTTGACAGCCCCCCAGCCTTGACTCTCTAAGAAGACAAGGAAAAACTCCCAAAAAAACCTTGTAGGGAAAAATAGAAGAAACCTTGGGAAAGGCAGTTCAAAGAGAGACCCCTTTCCAGGTAGGCTGGGCGTGCAGTGGGTGTCAAAAGAAGGGGGTCAATACAATACAATACAGTACACAGAACAATTTCTCAATATAGTAAGAAATAAAAAATATAAATTTTAGAAGTACAGAGCAGAATTTAACAGTAGATGGTAATGAATTATTATTATTATTATTATTATATATCCCATAATAAGATTTGGATTTGTGTAGAGTCCTGGAGACATCATCCATCAAGCTGCCTCCCCCATTTGGCCATTCCACGGCTGAAACAGTGCTGGGTCAGCCAATCCGTTGAAAGGACCCCTCTTTCCCACGATTCCTGCTATCCTTCATCAGAGATGATTTTCCTCAGGCAGGCAAAACAACTTGGTAGGTGGGCCGTGGCACCAAGTGCCACATTTGAGTACCGAGAAGAAAAACAGAATAAGTGAGGGTTAGTATACAATTATAACTGTCATGTTACTTATGTTTAAGTGCTAATGACTAACAACAGAGATGCAGTCTGTACAGTTAATCAGCAGCTCTAGTCAGGATATGCTAAACTGAAGTAGTGAGTCTTCAGCCAGGATTTAAAAGCTGAGACCGAAGGGGCATCTCTTATAGTAGCAGGCAGACCATTCCACAGTTTAGGGGCCCTGTAACTAAAAGCTCGACCTCCCACTGTTATTTTATTAATCCTTGGAATCATAAGCAGACCGGCATCTTGAGATCTTAATGTGCGCTCTGGTTTGTAAGTCATGATAAGTTCAGACAAGTAAGCCGGACCTCGACCATTTAATGCTTTATATGTTAAAAGAAGGATTTTGAAATCTGCCCTAAACTTAACCGGGAGCCAGTGTAAGGATTTAAGAACTGGAGTTATGTGTTCGTATTTTCTTGTTCTTGTAATAATTCTCGCAGCCGCATTTTGGATTAACTGGAGGCTGTATAAAGAACAGTTTGAACATCCAGTGAACACCGTATTGCAGTAGTCAATCCTCCTCACAGGTGGCGCAGTGGTAGTGCTGCTGCTTTGCAGTAAGGAGACTGTGGAAGATTGTGGGTTCGCTTCCCGGTTCCTCCCTGTGTGGATAGCGCTTTGAGTACTGAGAAAAGCGCTATATAAATGTAATGAATTATTATTATTATTATTACTAGAGATAAATGCATGAATTAGTTTCTCAGAATCCTGTTTATTTAAAAAGCGCCTTAATTTCCTAACATTTTTAAGATGGAAGAAACATGTCTTGGACAACTTTGTAATATGCGCTTTAAATGACATGCTAGAGTCAAAGATAACTCCTAGATTGCGGGCTGATTCAGTAAAATTGACTGGGATTCCCACTGAGTTAAATGATGACAAAATATTGTTGTGATCAGCATCATTCCCTCCAACAATTAATATCTCTGTTTTATCTGTATTTAAAGACAAGTACCCTAAGTTCTTGTCTATAAGCCGCGGCTTATCTAAGGAAAAAAGTTGTGAAAATGAAAAAATAGAATATCGGCTTATACATAAATCCGGCTTATACAGTAATCCCTCCTCCATCGCGGGGGTTGCGTTCCAGAGCCACCCACGAAATAAGAAAATCCGCGAAGTACAAACCATATGTTTATATGGTTATTTTTATATTGTCATGCTTGGGTCACAGATTTGCGCAGAAACACAGGAGGTTGTAGAGAGACAGGAACGTTATTCAATCACTGCAAACAAACATTTGTCTCTTTTTCAAAAGTTTAAACTGTGCTCCATGACAAGACAGAAATGACAGTTCTGTCTCACAATTAAAAGAGTGCAAACATATCTTACTCTTCAAAGATGTGTGTGTGTCAGGAGCACATAATGTCACATAGATAGAGAAAACAATCTCTAGCAAACAAATCAATGGTGCTGTTTGGCTTTTAGGTATGCGAAGCACCGCAGCACAAAGCTGTTGAAGGCGGCAGCTCACACCCCCTCCGTCAGGAGCAGGAAGAGAGAGAGAGAGAGAGAGAGAGAGAGAGAGAGAGAGAGAGAGAGAGAGAGAGAGAAAGAGAGAGACAGACAGAGTTTGTTGTTCAGTCAAAAATCAATACGTGCCCTTCGAGCTTTTAAGTATGCGAAGCACTGTGCAGCATGTCTTTTCAGGAATCAGCTTTACAAAAGATAGCAACGTGAAGATAATCTTTCAGCATTTTTAGACGAGCATCCGTATCGTCTAGGTGTGCGAACAGCCCCACTGCTCAATCCCCATACGTCAGGATCACAGATAGTCAGCGCATGAGTTAGAGAAAAGTAAGCAATCTAGCTTCTCAGCCATCTGCCAATAGCGTCCCTTGTATGAAATCAACTGGGCAAACCAACTGAGGAAGCATGTACCAGAAATTAAAAGACCCATTGTCCGCAGAAATCCGCGAACCAGCAAAAAATCCGCGATATATATTTAAATATGCTTACATATAAAATCACAATTTAAATGACCGCTACGCGCGCGTGTTGACTCGGCGACGCCCAGAGCAGAAAGAACGCGCTCCAACCGCGCCATGCGGGGAGTGAGAGAGACGCCAATATCTCACACTCTCTCCCCCCTTAAAGAAATTAAATGGGTGCGAGTGAGACCACTGACCTCCCTCCCTTCTATTAGTTATAGGTTATGGTACGTTCGGCTTATCCATGAGTCCGGCTTATCTATGATACGATTTTATTTTAAAAATTCGTATGATTTTTGGTCTCCGGCTTATACATGAGTCCGGCTTATAGACAAGAACCTAGGGTAGTTCTTATTCATCCACTCCTTTAATTCACTAACACAACTAATTAAAGACAACATTGGAGAAACTTCATTTGATTTAAATGAAAGGTATAACTGGGTGTCATCTGCATACGAGTGAAAATTAACATTATGTTTCCTAATGAGAGATCCCAGTGGAAGTATGTACAGTGAAAACAGTAAAGGTCCCAGTACTGAGCCCTGCGGGACACCATATTGAACTTCTATGTATAATGATGGAGTACTGTCAGCACATTTCTGTACATATTGGAATCGATTTGATAAGTAAGAACTAAACCAAGCAAGCACGGTGCCTGTAAGCCCAACATCATTTTCTAGCCTGTGCAGTAAAATAGAATGGTCGATGGTGTCAAATGCTGCACTTAAGTCCAACAACATAATTACAGTGGAGTTTCCTTCATCAGAGGATATCAGAATGTCATTTACAACCCGTGTTAGTGCCGTTTCTGTACTATGACCAGTGCGAAAACCAGACTGGAATTTCTCAAATAAATTGTAATGCGTAAGGTGTGTCTGAAGCTGACTGGCGACTACTTTTTCTAGTATTTTAGAGAGAAACGGTAAATTTGAAATAGGCCTATAATTATTTAGTATATGTGGGTCAAGGTCTGACTTTTTAAGTAATGGTTTAATGACTGACACTTTTAGTGCATCAGGTACTGTGCCATGCAATAATGAACTATTGAAAATGTTTAGGATAGGCGCTGCAAGAACATCCATTGCACTTTTTACTAGTTTTGTTGGCACTGGATCTAGGGAACAAGTAGTGGGCTTCATTTTAGAAATTAAACTTAAGACTTCCTGCTCAGTTACAGGATTAAAATTACTAAAGTGCTGAGTGCAATGTGAGACAGGGTCTGCTAAGCTAGTATTTGGTTTGCACTGTGATGCAGAGATCTGGGATCTTATATTTTTAATTTTCTCATTGAAGAAGTTCATAAAGTCTGTACTGCTAATGTCTGTTGGTATTTTGCACTGTTGATCTGAATTTCCATTTGTTAATTTAGCCACTGTTCTAAACAGTACCCGAGGATTTTTATTATTGCTATCTATTAATGTAGAATAATATTCTGACCGAGCTTTAAAGAGGGCTTTTTTATATTTATTAACACTCTCTGTCCATGCAATTTGAAAGACATGTAGCTTTGTTGTTCTCCATCTGCGTTCCAGTTTTCGACACTCTAATTTAAGAGCTCGAGTGTTTTCATTAAACCAGGGAGAGTTTCTATGTGCTTTGATCACTTTTGTTTTAAGGGGAGCCACTGTGTCCAGAGCATCTCTCAAGGTCACATTATAATGTGATGTTAGCTCATCTAAATTGTTTTCCGTGTTTACATTTGATGTTAACTGATCTAAATGGTTTTCCACAATTACACTCGACTTACTCAAAGTATCTATAAATTTTGAAGCAGAATTACAATCTAGATGTCGCACTGTCTTTGTTTCAATCTGGGAGTGTGTTGGCAAGGGCAGGACTAAATCAAATGTAATTAAGTGGTGATCAGAAAAAACTTCATTTAATGGAGTAATAATTAAATTAAATCTAATGTGTGGTTATGATTATGAGTTGTAATCTTGCTAGAACAGCGAGAGTGGGTCCCCGACGCATCTCAGTTCTCTGCGTATCGCATACCTTGCTTGTGGTCCGATTGTTGTGAGCAAACTTTTTGTGAACTTTTCGTTTTGTTTTAAGACCTACGATGGCTCCCAAGAATCCTGCATCTTCTAAGCCTTCTGGTAGTAGTCAGCCTAAGTGCCAGAGGAAGACCTTGACCATTCAGGAAAAGGTAAAACTCCTGGATATGTTTATGCGGATGTCGCTCGTCATTATGGATTGAATGAATTGACAGTACGCTACATCAAGAAGGATGAAAAAAATATAAGAGCCACTGCATCACTTTCCTTTAGTCAAAGAGAAAAGAGGGTGGCAACTCTTAGGAATAAAGCCATCGTTAATATGGAATTTCATTGGCTCTTTGGATCAATAGCTGCAGAAAGATGAAAAAAAATTCCTTTGGATACAAACATCATCAGAGAGAAGGCCAGACAGCTCTATGCCACGTTCGCTGAAGGAGGTGACGACCATGCTGATGACCCAATGCTTCTGAAGAACCTCAAGAAGGACCATCGACAATGAAATCTGCAGCCAAACCTACTGAATTTAATGCCAGCAAGGGGTGGTTCGACAGATTCCAGAAACACTTTAATCTGAAGAACATTTCCCTGTATGGCGAGGCTGCATCTGCGGATAAAGCAGCCGCCGAGGAGTACATGAAGAAGACATTCAAGGCAATCATTGAATAGGGAGGTTACAAGCCAAAACAAGTGTTCAACATGGATGAAACTGGCTTGTTTTGGAAGAGGATGCCTTCTTGTACCTTCATCACATATAATGAAGCCCAAGCCTCTGGATTCAAAGCACACAAAGACAGATTCACTGTGATAATGTGTGGCAATGCTGCTGGCCACATGATAAAGCCAGTGGTAATTTATAAGGCTAAGAAACCCAGGGCCCTGAAGATCAAGAACAAGCACCTGCTGCCAGTTTATTGGATGTATAACTCGAAGGCTTAGATTACACAATCCCTCACTGCTGACTGGTTCCACCAATGCTTCATTCCAGCAGTGAAAGTGTACTTCGCCAAACATGGCCTCGACTTCAGGGTGCTTTTGCTAATGGAAAACCCAGGAGACCACGCGTTGGATTTATTCTATGAAGGTGTGAAAGTAGAATTCCTCCCGACAAACAGAACATCACTGATTCAGCCTATGGATCAAGGCGTCATATGTGCGTTCAAGGTTCTGTACACACGCAACACCCTACGCCACTTTGTCAAGGCAATGGATTCCGAACTTCACACTGAAGGAGTACTGGCATCAGTACACGATAGCAACGTGTCTCCAAAATTTCCAAAGTGCACTGAGGGAGATGAAGAAGGAAACTTTAAATGCCTGTTGGAAAAATTTGTGGCCAGAATGTATCCACGACTAGAAAGGGTTCTCTCCTGACGAAATTCATCATTCAGCAGTGGACAAGGCAGTCAAGCTGGCTAAGTTGCTAGGAGGAGAAGGCTTCAATGATATGATGCACGATGACGTTAATGAACTCATCAATAAACACTCAGATCCGCTAACAGACAAGGAGGAGGAGGAAGAAGAGGGTCCAGGGAAGGAAGAAGATGAAGGCCTATCACTTTAATGGCTGGCAGTAGTTCTGAGAATGGCCAAACAACTGCAGGCAATGATAGATGATTGGGATCCTGAAATGCTTCAGGCGTTGCAGTTGCACAACGCCATTGATGCAACTATTGAAGTCTATAAAAAATTCCTGGACCAAAAGAAGAAGCAACGCCAACAACTGCCTATAACAATGTTCCTTACCCCAACAAACAAAGAAGACATGCCTACGCCTTCAGCGGAAGTTGCCATCCACCAGCAGGAAGATACCCCTCCTAAACCACCTGAAGGCGAGCCTTTAAAAGAGCTGTAAATGCTCTGCTTTGCTGTGCTTTACATACTCATCACCTTCATCACCTACATACATACTGTACTTCATCGTGTACTGCACAGCTAATTCATCATCATCATTCAAGTTTTGGAGTGTATTTTCACTGGTGAGTGCCCATAATGAGCTTAAAATGTTTTTATTTTTACATATTCCATTACGCATACAGAGAGAGAGATGTGTGTATGTATATTTTATATATATATATATATATATATATATATATATATATATATAAAACATATTATTATTATTATTATGATGATTATTATTATTATTATGTTACTCATATCCTTATCCCAACATCCACATATCATATGTGTGTACAAAGTGTGTTTTAATAAGTTAACATGTGTTTAAAGCATGTGGGAGGGGTATTTTAAGGCTTAAACTATAAAAAAAATGTTTATTTATATGGTCTTTCTATATCGTGGATTTTCACCTATCGGTGATGGGTCTGGAACGTAACTTCCGCGATAGGTGGGGAATCACTGTAAATCTAAGAATTCCAAATGTGCAGAGAGTTGGAATATCATACATTTAATGTGTTCTGTGTGGCGATTGCAGCTGTCAGGTCAGGAAGAAGCCCTAGAAGTGCTTAGCGATTAACAACTGGGTGGGTTTAAAGATGACATTTACGATGGTCTGCTTTAATGATAAAGTAAACTACGAGGTGTGGGATGCAACCCGAACACAGACAGGCAGACACCGATGGTTCGAACACCAACACACGTTTATTCATATTTACAGTGAAACACAGCACACAACCCAGTATTCCCCCCAAAGTCCAGGCCTTTCCAACAATGCCTCTTTCTCTGGGTCCGCCTCCACTCCTCTCCTCCCGAGCTCTGTCTTTCTTCCTCCTGACTCCAGCCGCCAAATAGAGGGAGGCGGCCCCTTTTATATCCACCCGGATGTGTTCCAGGTGCCTCCCAATGAACGCCTGCCAACACTGCCTGGTGTGGTGGAAGTGCCAACTGTGCACCCAGAAGCACTCTGGGTGTCCCTGGTCTTCTTCCCCCCAGCACCTCCGGGTGTGGCGGAAGTGCCAAGGGCCAGGGCTCTTCAGGCATTGGGGCGCCCCCTGGGTTGAGCTTCCATGCTGCTTTCCCATGGTCCCCATAGCCACCAGGGCGGTCGCCCCCTTGTGGTCTGCAGGAGGCGTAATCCAACCTCCGGTCCTTCTGGGTGTCCCGGCTGGGTACCACCCTTAGCCACTCGCCACAGAGGTTAAAGTGGACATTTCGAGGTTAAAGCCGAAATTTCCACTTTAATCACAAAACAGACATTTTCACCATGTCTTTAATTTTCTTTCTCTGTGGCTCAAATACACCGCTATACATTCTGATGCTATTGTGAAAGACTTTTAAAATATATTGTGTCATTACGTTGGGGAATATGCGACGCTTGAATATAAAAACATCATGAATACATTTGTTTGTATATTTTGCTTCACCACATCGAAGCATTCATCAAACATCGAAGCACGCACATCAATCTCAGAGGATTCTAAAAGCAGCTGGAGTAGCAAGAAATTCAGGTTGGAATTCAGGGTTTGTGAACCCTAGAATGTGGAGAGTTATGACGATATTCCAGAAGAAAATGACATGACTGTATTTAGATAAATGCATATTGTTGTACATGAATAAATATATCTCCTGAAAATTAGCCCTATTGCATCTTTTGGAGTAAAAATTAATATAAGACCTAGTCCTGGGGAAACACTATAAATATGTATTTTTATACACACACACATACACACACACATATACATATATATAAATATATTGTATTGTATTTTGGAACAAAGTGCTTTGGACTGATGAGACAAAAATTGAGTTATTTCTTCATAACAAAAAGCGCTTTGCATGGCGGGAGAAGAACACCGCATTCCAAGAAAAACACCTGCTATCTACTGTCAAATTTGGTGGAGGGTTCCATCATGCTGTGGGCTGTGTGGCTAGTTCAGGGATTGGGGCCTTTGTTAAAGTCGAGGGTTGGATGAATTCAACCCAATATCAACAAATTCTTCAGGATAATGTTCAAGCATCAGTCACAAATTTGAAGTTATGCAGGGTTTGGGTATTCCAACAAGACAATTTCCCAAAACACAGTTCAAAATCTACAAAGGCATTCATGCAGAGGGAGAAGTACAATGTTATGGAATGGCCGTCACACTCCCTGACTTGAATATCATTGAAAATCTATGGGATGATTTGAAGCAGGCTGTCCATGCTCGGCACCCATCAATCTTAACTGAACTGAAGAGATTTTGTATGGAAGAATGGTCAAAAATACCTCCATCCAGAATCCAGACACTCATCAAAGGCTATAGGAGGCATCTAGATGCTGTTATATTTGCAAAAGGAGGCTCAACTAAGTATTGATGTAATATCTCTGTTGGGGTTCCCAAATTTATGCATCTGTCTAATTTTGTTATGATGCATATTGCATATTTTCTGTTAATCCAATAAACTTAATGTCACTGCTAAAATACACCTGTTTCCATAAGGCATGTCATATATTAAAAGGAAGTTGCTACTTTGAAAGCTCAGCCAATGATAAACAAAAATCTAAAGAATTAAGAGGGGTTCCCAAACTTTTTCATATGACTATATATACAGTATATACTGCGGTGGGCTGGCGCCCTGCCCGGGGTTTGTTCCTGCCTTGCACCCTGTGTTGGATGGGATTGGCTGCAGCAGACCCCCGTGACCATGTGTTAGGATATAGCAGGTTGGATAATGGATGGATGGATGGATATATGTATTGTCACACACATGTGTTTAGGGGACAACCAAAGGGCCTGAATAAATGTAGTTCCGCGCCAGATCAGGGGGTGGCGAAGTGCGCTAATTCTCTCTTTCAATTCCTTGCAGACCATTCTCGGGAAATCCCGCCCTGTTCAGGGGCAGCCAACGACATCACTTCTGGTTCCGGTCCTGATGACATCACTTCCCCTGCAGGGGTTTAAAAGCCACCATCTTAAGAGGACAGTCACTTCGGTTTTGGACTCAATCATGTGAACATGTCTTTGTTATTGAACAGATTTTGCAGCCAGGAAATATTATATGGGTGGCTGCCCCAAAACCTTCCCAATGTCTCTTGGTCGTTCTTGTTACAGTTGCGTAGCCGGCAGGATAGAAGAATCCCAGAAGAAAACGGGATCGGACCTGACTTATGAACAGGTGGGAGAGTACTGGGGCTGAGTTTCCGGCTGGGGGGTTCGTCCCGGATTTCGGACTCCGGTCCCTTTGTCAAATTCTGGGCCACATAGAATACACAGGGAGAGTGTCAACGGTCACACAGAAGTTTGCTGATCTCTGTGGGGGAAGCGACAGGGACTAATTATGCCTTCTCAGATTAGAGGGCTGTCCTCCCTGTCAGGGCCAAGGCCCCAGAGAAAGGTGGGGATTCCCCAGACCAGCAGGTGAGGTTTTTGCAGACCTGGAGACTAGACCCCGAGAGATCTACCCAAGAGCAGGTTGACGCTCTTTGGGAAAAGGTGGTGGAGTGGTTAAATCCCTCTGAGTGCTCCACCTTTCAATTAGTAAAAAAGGTGGCCTGCTTTATTTTTTTGAATAACATCCCTGAGCATTTCACCCAGCTGGTCTGCGGGGAATTTATTAGTATGGACAAGCTCATCAGGCTCATAGAAACCACCAGGACAGCCTTACAGGCTGAGAGAGCAGAATGGTCCTTTAGCAGATGCTATGGAGTTTATGTCCCAGCTAAACGGCTCCCTTGATACAAGCCAGAGTTTGCGCTGTAGTCCCCGGATCTGCGGGCGCACCACTTACTTGGGGACGAGGTGGAATGTAAGGGGAGAGGGGGTGGTGGATTGTGCACACTTTCAAACCCCCTATCAATGCTCCATACGGGAGTGGTAATCATTAATGGATTCAAAGTGGAAGCTCTATTTGACTCTGGCAGCAACATTTGCATTGTTGACCGCCGGTACGCACTGCATGACAATGGATAAATATAAAGACCAGCATAACAAAGGAGAGCTGGTAAAAAAGATCCCTTTAGCCGTCCTTCCGAAGTTCCCTTTTTGCAGTGATTCTAGGGTGGGACTGGTCTAACATTAAAAGCGGTGAAGTACTACTCACTCCTGATGCTAAGTTAGGCCTAGTAACAGACGGGAATAATATGTCGCAGGTTGTTTCCACACCGTGTACTTAGCCAGCGGAGAGTGGTGTGGGAAGCCAAGAGGTGGATGGGGAGCTTCCTGGTCCATGGCAACCCATGACGTCAACAAAGTGCACCTCGACGGATCGGGTCCTTTCCCCGCCCCTTGAGGTCAGACCAGACCGCTCTTTGATCTAGGTTTTCAGTTTAGACAAACGCCGGCCTCGTTTAAAAGGTAGCAATGGAATGATGACTCCCTGAAGTTTGCAAAGAATGCAGTGGTAATAGTCAACGGCCAATGCACCAATCAGCCCATGCTACAGGGTCCCCACTTTGTCATTGAAAATGATTTATTATATCGGGTTAGTGAACATGAGGGGGAGGCCCGGAAGTTGTTGTTAATTCCACGAACCTTCCGGGGGCAGGTTTGCGAGTTAGCATACGGCCACCTCCTAGGAGGCCACCTGGGCACCGAAGAAACATTGGAGTGAATTAAGCTCCGATTTTATTGGTCGGGAATTAACGAGGAGGTTCGCCGCTTTTGTATCTCTTGCCCAGAGTGTCAACTGCAACAAATTTCTCTCGTTCCCCTTCCCCTAAATGATGTTCTGTTTGAGAGAGTAGGGGTTGATATCGTAGGACCCTTGGAGCCCTCAGCCCGAGGACATTAATATATATTAGTCCTCGTGGATTATGCAACCCGATATCCAGAAGCTGTTCTGTTTCACTCAGCTAATTCCAAAGCCATCACATGGGAGCTGGTAGGGGTCTTTGCGCAAATCTGCCATTCCTAAGGAAGTCCTTACGGACCAAGGAACGGCATTTACCTCTGAGATGTTCAGGGAGATGGCCAAGTTACTTAAAATAAAGCATCTAAAGACCGTGGTATATCATTCTCAAACTGACAGTCTAGTTGAGAGATTTAATCAGACTCTCAAAAAAATGCTCTGAAAGGTGGTCAGAGGGGACGGAAGGAACTGGGATCAACTCCTCTCCCTCATGCTCTTTGCCTACAGGGAAGTTCCTCAAGCCTCGATGGGGTTCTCGCCGTTTGAATTATTATATGGACGACAACCCTGGGGTATACTGGACATCTTGAAAGAAGGTTGGGAAGGAGAGGCTCTTCCCTCAACTATTATTTTAGAGTATATCGCGCAGTTTTATGATAGATTTGCTAAAATTCGACCTAGCCTACAAAGTCACATGAAGGAGGTGCAAGAAGCACAGGCCCGCTATTATGACCGTGGCACGACACTGCAGGAGTTCCAACTGGGGGATCAGTTCATGGTGTTGGTTCCCACCTCCCATTCTAAACTACTTGCCCATTGGCAGGGGCCATACGAGGTTAAGGAGAGAAAAGGGCTCGTTGACTGTTTGGTGAAACAGCCCAATCATTGGCCGAGCGAGTGGATATATCATGTGAATCTGCTGAAAACGTGGAAGGAAAGAGAACCCGATCCCTCCTACGGCCAGCCCCGCTCATTCTTTGCTCGGACCAGCACCCTTAATTTTGGCTCTAACTTAGACACTCAACACAGACGAGAGCTCGAACCAGTTATGTTGCCAGTCCCGGAAGTGGTAGATGAGAAACCTGGAAGGACCTCTCTGATTGCCCTTGACATTGTGACCAAACCCGGGGTTGTAGTTCGAGATCCCCCCTATCGCCTTCCCGAGGCAAAGAAGGCTGAAGTGGAACTTGAAATCAAGTGCATGCTCGACTTAGGAGTCATAGAGGAGAGTTATAGTCCCTGGTCCAGTCCAATAGTCTTGGTTAGTAAGCCTGATGGAAGTTGGAGGTTTTGCAACGACTTCCGTCGACTTAGTCAAGTCTCCCAAATTGACGCTTATCCTATTATCCTATGTCTCGAGTGGACAAGCCCTCCTTGAGAGGCTTGGACA
The DNA here is from genome assembly GCF_900747795.2 of Erpetoichthys calabaricus. NCBI lineage: Eukaryota > Metazoa > Chordata > Cladistia > Polypteriformes > Polypteridae > Erpetoichthys > Erpetoichthys calabaricus. The sequence goes on from NC_041410.2 coordinate 30,920,037, forward strand.
GGCGAAATACTTGACCACACTTGACATAATCAAAGGGTAATGGCTGGTTCCTTTTACGGACTCCGCGAAGGTCAAGACTGCGTTTAGCACCCCAGTAGACACTGGCAGTATCGTGTCCTTCCATTCAGGTTACACAGGGCTCCTGCAACTTTCAGCATCTGGTGGACAAAGTGCTGTGTCCCCATAACTCGTATAGTGCTGCCTATCTAGATGACGTCGTCATCTATTCCAGCACGTGGAAGGAACACCTACAGCACGTTCGAGCAGTGTTACGGACGCTGGGTGAGGCCAGTCTTCAGATCAATTCTAAAAAATGTTTTTTTTGGGCTGGAAGAAGCCAAATATTTAGGCTATCTCGTGGGTCATGGTACTGTGAAGCCACACTGGTCCAAAGTAAATGCCATTTTGAAATGGCCTCGTCCGTGAACCAAGCGGCAGGTCCAAGCATTTCTCAATTTAGCTGGGTATTACCGCCAGTTTGTGCCCTGCTTTTCGGAGAGAGTGGTGCCCTTGAGTAATTTAACAAAGAAGTGGGCCCCCAACACTGTGGTATGGACTGATATGACAGAAGCTGCATTCAGTGACTTAGAATGGGCCCTGACGTCAGCATCTGTTTTGAAAGCACCTAACTTTGCCCTTCCTTTCATTCTCCAGACGGACGCCTAGGAGCAGTGCTGAGCCAAAGCGTCAATGGTGCTGAACACCCCATCATGTTCCTGAGCCGGAAACTGCTGGATCGAGAGACCAGGTATGCGGTGGTGGAAAGAGAGGCTCTTGCGATCAAGTGGGTGATTACATAGTTGAGGTACTACCTCCTGGGTCGGGAGTTCACCCTTGTTGCGAACCATGCACCTTTACAGTGGTTGGCCCTACACAGGAGTCCAACCCTCGCGTCACTAGGTGGTTCCTTGATCAGCAGCCTTATAAGTTCTTGCTCGTTCATCGAAAGGGTTCTCTCCACACCAACGCCGATGCTCTCTCTCACGTTCACAACCTCCCAGTGCAGGACGCCCGACCCGACGGGTCTGGGATGGGGGAGGGGGTGGGGGGGGTTTGGGGGTCCTGTCACACACGCGTGTTTAGGGGACAACCAAAGGACCTGAATAAATGTAGTTCCACGCCGGACCAGGGGGTGGCGAAGTGTGCTAATTCTCTCTTTCAATTCCTTGCAGACCATTCTCGGGAAATCCCACCCTGTTCCGGGGCAGCCAACTACAGTACTTCTGGTTCCGGTCCTGATGATATCACTTTTGTTTTGAACTCAATCGTGTGACGATGTCTTTGTTATTGAACAGATTTTGCAGCCAGGAAATATTATATGGGTGGCTGCCCCAAACATTCACAATGTCTCTTGTTCGTTCTTGTTATATATATATATATATATATATATATATATATATATATATATATATATAGCAAAATACCCGCGCTTCGCAGCGGAGAAGTAGTGTGTTAAACAGGTTATGTAAAACATATATATATATACATAAACATATATACATATATATATTACATATCTACATATAAACATATCTACATATACATATACAGTAATCCCTCGCTATATCGCGCCTTCGCCTTTCGCGGCTTCACTCCATCGCGGATTTTATATGTAACCATATTTAAATATATATCGCGGATTTTTTTTGCTGGTTCGCGGATTTCTGCGGACAATGGCTCTTTTAATTTCTGGTACATGCTTCCTCAGTTGGTTTGCCCAAGTTGATTTCATACAAGGACGCTATTGGCAGATGGCTGAGAAGCTACCCAACGTGCTTTCTCTCTCTCTCTCTTGCGCTGACTTTCTCTGATCCTGACGTAGGGGGATTGAGCAGGGGGGCTGTTCGCACACCTAGACTATACGGACGCTCGTCTAAAAAATGCTGAAAGATTATCTTCACGTTGCTACCTTCTGTGCAGCTGCTTCCTGAAGCGACATGCTGCAGCGGTGCTTCGCATACTTAAAAAGCTCGAAGGGCACGTATTGATTTTTAGGATTGAAAAACAAACTCTGTCTCTCTCTCTCTTTCTCTGCTCCTGACGGAGGGGGGGTGTGAGCTGCCGCCTTCAACAGCTTTGTGCCGCGGGTGCTTCGAATACTTAAAGCCAAACAGCCCTATTGATTTGTTTGCTTTCCTATCTCTTCTGACAGGCTTTGCTCCTGATGCGCACTCCTTTGAAGAGGAAGATATGTTTGCATTCTTTTAATTGTGAGACGGAACTGTCATCTCTGTCTTGTCATGGAGCACAGTTTAAACTTTTGAAAAAGAGACAAATGTTTGTTTGCAGTGTTTGAATAACGTTCCTGTCTCTCTACAACCTCCTGTGTTTCTGCGCAAATCTGTGACCCAAGCATGACAATATAAAAATAACCATATAAACATATGGTTTCTACTTCGCGGATTTCCTTATTTCGCGGGTGGCTCTGGAACGCAACCCCCGCGATGGAGGAGGGATTACTATATATACATATACACATCCACATATACATATATATACACATATACAAATTTACATATCTACATATATATATACATATAAATATAGACATACATATATACATACATACATACATTCACATATATACAGTGGTGTGAAAAACTATTTGCCCCCTTCCTGATTTCTTATTCTTTTGCATGTTTGTCACACAAAATGTTTCTGATCATCAAACACATTTAACCATTAGTCAAAATATAACACAAGTAAACACAAAATGCAGTTTGTAAATGGTGGTTTTTATTATTTAGGGAGAAAAAAAAATACAAACCTACATGGCCCTGTGTGAAAAAAGTAATTGCCCCTGAACCTAATAACTGGTTGGGGCCACCCTTAGCAGCAATAACTGCAATCAAGCGTTTGCGATAACTTGCAATGAGTCTATTACAGCGCTCTGGAGAATTTTGGCCCACTCATCTTTGCAAAATTGTTGTACTTCAGCTTTATTTGAGGGTTTTCTAGCATGAACCGCCTTTGTTAAGGTCATGCCATAGCAGCTCAATTGGATTCAGGTCAGGACTTTGACTATGCCACTCCAAAGTCTTCATTTTGTTTTGCTTCAGCCATTCAGAGGTGGATTTGCTGGTGTGTTTTGGGTCATTGTCCTGTTGCAGCACCCAAGATCGCTTCAGCTTGAGTTGACGAACAGATGGCCGGACATTCTCCTTCAGGATTTTTTGGTAGACAGTAGAATTCATGGTTCCATCTATCACAGCAAGCCTTCCAGGTCCTGAAGCAGCAAAAACAACCCCAGACCATCACACTACCACCACCATATTTTACTGTTGGTATGATGTTCTTTTTCTGAAATGCTGTGTTCCTTTACGCCAGATGTAACGGGACATTTGCCTTCCAAAAAGTTCAACTTTTGTCTCATCAGTCCACAAGGTATTTTCCCAAAAGTCTTGGCAATCATTGAGATGTTTCCTTAGCAAAATTGAGACGAGCCCTAATGTTCTTTTTGCTTAACAGTGGTTTGCATCTTGGAAATCTGCCATGCAGGCCGTTTTGCCCAGTCTCTTTCTTATGGTGGAGTCGTGAACACCGACCTTAATTGAGGCAAGTGAGGCCTGCAGTTCTTTAGACGTTGTCCTGGGGTCTTTTTGTGACCTCTCGGATGAGTCGTCTCTGCGCTCTTGGGGTAATTTGGTCGGCCGGCCACTCCTGGGAAGGTTCATCACTGTTCCATGTTTTTTGCCATTTGTGGATAATGGCTCTCACTGTGGTTCGCTGGAGTCCCAAAGCTTTAGAAATGGCTTTATAACCTTTACCAGACTGATTGATCTCAATTACTTCTGTTCTCATTTGTTCCTGAATTTCTTTGGATCTTGGCATGATGTCTAGCTTTTGAGGTGCTTTTGGTCTACTTCTCTGTGTCAGGCAGCTCCTATTTAAGTGATTTCTTGATTGAAACAGGTGTGGCAGTAATCAGGCCTGGGGGTGGCTACGGAAATTGAACTCAGGTGTGATACACCACAGTTAGGTTATTTTTTAACAAGGGGGCAATTACTTTTTCACACAGGGCCATGTAGGTTTGGATTTTTTTTCTCCCTAAATAATAAAAACCATCATTAAAAACTGCATTTTGTGTTTACTTGTGTTATATTTGACTAATGGTTAAATGTGTTTGATGATCAGAAACATTTTGTGTGACAAACATGCAAAAGAATAAGAAATCAGGAAGGGGGCAAATAGTTTTTCACACCACTGTATATATATATATATATATATATATATATATATATATATATATATATACTGTATATATACATATCTACTTATTGGCTCCTGTATTTAGGATATAGTGGGTTTGGATAATGGATGGATGGACATTTGTATGCATAGCCCTATTTGCCCGTTTTCGTTTTCTTTCTTTCTTCAGTAATATTTCAGCAAACCCGGAGCTTGTCAGTTCAAATCCTGGTACTGACACCACTGTGTGACCCTGAGGAAGTCACTTCACCTGCCTGTGCTGCAAAAAACAAAAGTAATGTAACAAATTGTACCTCAGATGTTGCAAGTTGCTGGAATAAAGGCATAAGTAAAATAGATAAATATGTATTATACACATAGGAAGTATTAATTTATTTTCAGTCAAGTCATCTGCAGTAAACCTTTATAAATGAGGGTTTCTCCTTTTTAGATAGTGCAAACTGTTTCTTCATCATTGAGGTTTTCTCTTGGAGAGCTTTTTTCATTTCATTGAAAATTAAAGCAGCAGCTGCCAAAATATGTAGCTTTCTTATTAATTTTTCAACATTGTGTAAAATAACTTAATAAAGTAACATAAAAGGTTTAAATACTGGTTATCCTTTTACACTAAAATATTACTAAAGAGATACAAAAAAAGTAAAATGCATATGTTCTTTTTCTTTAAGGAGATTTAATATTACTGCAGAAAGAAAAAAAAAAACTAAAACAGCCAAATGGGGCTATGCATACAAACTTAAAAGGTTTAAATAAAACAGAAATATACACTTTTATTTTTACTTCCTTAACTTGTGGAGGGTGTATCCTGTAGCAAAGCCCTAACTTTTTTTTTGTGAAAGCCCGTTTCATTCAATAAGTCTTAAAAACAGGTGTAAAGATATGACAATAAGCTACGCAAACCCACCAAGACATGGAATCGTTTTAAATCAAGGTGCGAGTCGAAAAACACCATCCAATACTATTAGTTAACGATTAACACATTTCTATATATATTGTAAGCATAGACAATACAACTGATAATAGTTGCGCTTATTTATCTGGGTGTACCGACATTTTTGCACGTTTAACGGCTGAAATCTAACGTGGTTTTGCCCTTCAAATGAAAACAGTTTGCATTTTTTACCTTTTTAATAAAAGGCGAGCTTTTAAGCCTGAGAAATCACCTGTAAATGCACACGTTTAATTGTACATGTGTTAATATGTATGCTTACACAGTATAAAAGACACTCAACAATTAACGTCATTTACCTTCGTTCCCGCGTTTGAGTCGTGCTGTAAATCTCTTCCTTGTTTTCAGTTCACGTGATTATGTAGGAGGCGTGATGACGCGATACGTGACTCTGCCTCTTCCATTACATATATGGACAAAAAAGAGGTTCCAGTTATGACCATTACACGTAGAATTTCGAAATGAAACTTGCCTAACTTTTGTAAGTAAGCTGTAAGGAATGAGCCTGCCAAAATTTCAGCCTTCCACCTACACGGAGTTGGACAATTACTAATGAGTGAGTGAGTCAGTCAGTCAGTCAGTGAGTCAGTGAGGGCTTTGCCTTTTATTAATTACTAGCAAAATACCCGCACTTCGCAGCAGAGAAATAATGTGTTAAAGAGGTTATGTAAACATATATATACATAAACATATACTATATATACATAGTCTACATATACACATATACATATTAATATACACTAGCAAAATACCCGCGCTTCGCACAGAGAAATAATGTGTTAAAGTGGTTATGTAAACATATATATACATAAAAATAGACTTATATATACATATCTACATATACACATATCTACATATATATATAAACTAGCAAAAACCCGCGCTTCGCAGCAGAGAAATAATGTGTTAAAGAGGTATGTAAACATATATATACTAACATATAGACTTATATATACTCTTACATATACCCATATCTACATATATATATACACTAGCAAAATACCCGCGCTTCGCAGCGGAGAAGTAGTAGTGTGTTAAGAGGTTATGTAAACAATATATACATAAACATATATACTTATATACATATCTACATATACACATATCTACATATATAATATAAACTAGCAAAATACCCGCGCTTCGCAGCAGAGAATAATGTGTTAAAGAGGGTATGTAAACATATATATACATAACATATTACTTATATATACATATCTACATATAACATATCTACATATATATATACACTAGCAAAATACCGCGCTTCGCAGCGGAGAAGTAGTGTGTTAAAGAGGTTTGTAAACATATATAGACATAAACATATATACTTATATACATATCTACATATACACATATCTACATATATAATAAACTAGCAAAATACCCGCGCTTCGCAGCAGAGAAATAATGTGTTAAAGAGGTTATGTAAACATATATACATAAACAGATATACTTATATATACATATCTACATATACACATATCTACATATATATATACACTAGCAAAAATACCCGCGCTTCGCAGCGGAGAAGTAGTGTGTTAAAGAGGTTATGTAAACATATATATACATAAACATATATACTATATACATATCTACATATACAACATATCAACATATATATATTATATATATATAATATATACATATAGACATCCACATATATACATATATCAACATATATATACATACATATACACACATACCACATATATATATATACATAAATATATATATATAATATACCATACAGACACATGTATATATATATATATACATATAGCAAAATCCCGCGGTTTGCAGCGGAGAAGTAGTGTGTTAAAGAGGTTATGTAACATATAATACATAACATACTGTATACATATATATACATATCTACATATACATATATATATACATAGATATATATACATATACAAATTTACATATCTACATATCTACACATATATATATATATATATATATATAGATAATATATATATATATATAGATAGATATAAATATAGACATACATATAAACTACATACATTCACATATATATATATATATATATAATTATATATATATATATAAATATAGATATTAGCAAAATGCCCGCGCTTCGCAGCGGCGAGGTACTGCTTTAAAATTTTTAATAATAAACTGAGGGAAATTATACCAATAATTATTTGTTAAGGATCTCTTTGTATACCATGTTGTCAGTTCGCCCCTACGGTTGTAATATGACCAAGTTGTGCGCTGAGCTTACTGTTGAGCAGCAACGTATACTTGGCCATGTGAAAAGCAAATCAAGAACAGCAAGACCGCGCCAGCTACGGAGCTCAGCTCGGAGCGAAATGAAGTGAATGAAATGAGGTGAATGGGAGGGGAGATGATCACGTGACTCCAACACCCCACCCGCCTTAACTCTCCACCCTCCACAAACACACAAACACAGTCTCTCTCGGATCCCAACTCTCGTTTATATATCTATAGATAACTAGCAAAAATACCCCGCGCTTCGCAGCAGAGAAGTAGTGTGTTAAAAGAGGTTATGAAAAAAGTAAAGTAAACATTTTAAAAAATAACGTAACATGATTGGTGGAAATGTAATTGTGTTGTCATTGTTATGAGTGTTGCTGGTCATATATATAATATAGCAAAATACCCGCGCTTCGCAGCGGAGAAGTAGGTGTGTTAAAGAGGTTATGAAGAAAAAAAAGGAAACATTTTAAAAATAACGTAACATGATTCAATGTAATTGTGTTGTCATTGTTTATGAGTGTTGCTGTCTTTTATATATATAATATACACACACAGACACACATAAACATATATAGACATATACATATATATATACATATCTACATATACACATATCTACATATACATACGTATATACACATCCACAAAACATATATATACATATACAAATTTACATATCTACATATATATATATATATATATAGACATACATATACATACATACATTCACATATATATATATATACTGTATATAAACATATGTACTTATTGGCTCCTGTATTTAGGATATGGCAGGTTGGATAATGGATGGATGGACATTTGTATGCATAGCCGTATTTGCCCGTTTTCATTTTTTTTCTTTGTTCAGTAATATTTCCGTAAACCCGGAGCTTGTCAGTTCAAATCCTGGTACTGACACCACTGTGTGACCCTGAGGAAGTCACTTCACCTGCCTTGTGCAAAAAAGAAAAGTAATGTAACAAATGTACCTCAGATGTTGCAAGTTGGTGGAATAAAGGAATAAGTAAAATAGATAATATGTATTATACACATAGGAACTATTCATTTATTTCAGTTAAATCATCTGCAGCAAACTTTTATAAATGAGGGTTTCTGATTTTTAGATAGGGCAAACTGTTTGTTCTTCATTGACGTTTTCTCTTGGAGAGCTTTTTTCATTTCATTGAAAATGAAAGCAGCAGCTGCCAAAATATGTAGCTTTCTTATTAATTTTTCAACATTGTGTAAAATAACTTTATAAAGTAACATAAAAGGTTAAATACTGGTTATCCTTTTACACTAAAATATTACTAAAGAGATACAAAAAAAGTAAAATGGATATGTTCTTTTTCTTTAAGGAGATTAAATATTACTGAAGAAAAAAAAAAAAAATTAACAGCCAAATGGGCTATGCATACGAACTTAAAGGTTTAAATAAAAAGAAATATATATTTTATTTTTACTTGCTTAACTTGTGGAGGGTGTATCCTGTAGCAAGCCCTAACTGTTTTCGTGAAAGCCCGTTTCAGTAAATAAGTGTTAAAAACAGGTGTAAAGATATTGACAATAAGCTACGCAAACCCAGGAAGACATGGAATCGTTTAAATCAAGTATCATTACATCTTCCTTTCTTAAAGAGAAGTAAGGCAGTACTTATAAGCTTACATATTTATATATAGACATACATATATCTATACATATATATCTGAAGCAGTGCAAGCACACTCTTGAGAATGCAACGTATAGTTGTACAGAAGAAAAGCAATCTTGCCTCAAATGAAGGCAACCTTTTGTAGGTCTATGAACTTAATTTAAACTTTAGGTTTACACGGTGCTTTCTTTCCGAAGTACCTGCACTCATGAATATGTCTGTATGTGTCAGTCGGTCAAATCCACGCACTTCGCACCGGCGAAGTACCAGCTTTTAAATTTTTATTAAGAAGAAAATAAAACATTTTTAAATTGAGGGAAAATATCATAATAACAGTTTGTTACGGATCTGTTTTTTTGTGAAGCTGCCTTTACTCGAGTGATCACTTCGACCTGACTTGGTGGCCAAGTATAAGCGTTACCTCGTAGGTAACCACCCATACAATCAGATTGTGAATCAGACTACGAATGCCGTGAATGTAATTACACACTCACTGCACTTGCTTACGGTAATCGAAACTCGGACGTCAGCGCTAGAGGGGCTTAGCAGCGGTGAAGTATTGCTTTTAAATTTTAATTAAGAACAAAAGAAAACCTCAGACCTTCGATTCCCGAAAGGGAAAGCTTATGGTTGGACAGCAAGTGACGTAACATCAGCCACGGTGCCTTCAGTTGTGAGAAGCAGATCATAGAATGATTGAAAATAGTTTTGCATTTACCTTTTTAGTAAAAGGCGAGCTTTTAAGCCTGAGAAATCACCCCGTAAATGCACACGTTTAATTGCACATGTGTTAATAGTATGGTTACACAGTATTAAAAGACAGTGAACAACGTCAGTTACCTTTGTTCCCGCGTTTGATAAAAGGCCAGCTTTTAAGCCTGAGAAATCACCCGTAAATGCACACGTTTAATTGCATGTGTTAATATGTATGCTTACACAGTATTAAAACACACTCAAAAATTAACGTCATTTACCATCAGCCACGGTGCCTTCAGTTGTGAGAAGCAGATCATAGAATGATTGAAAATAGTTTTGCATTTACCTTTTTAGTAAAAGGCGAGCTTTTAAACCTGAGAAATCACCCCGTAAATGCACACGTTTAATTGCACATGTGTAAATATGTATGGTTACACAGTATTAAAAGACAGTGAACAACGTCAGTTACCTATGTTCCCGTGTTTGATAAAAGGCGAGCTTTTAAGCCTGAGAAATCACGTGGTAAATGCACACGTTTAATTGCACATGTGTTAATATGTATGCTTACACAGTATTAAAAGACAGTCAAAAATTAACGTCATTTACCTTCGTTCCCGCGTTTGACTCGTGCTGTAAATTCTTTCTTGTTTTTAGTTCACGTGATTACGTAGGAGGCGTGATGACGCGATACGTGACTCCGCCTCCTCCATTAGAGTATATGGACAAAAAATATGTTCCAGTTATGACCATTACGCGTAGAATTTCGAAATGAAACCTGCCTAACTTTTGTAAGTAAGATGTAAGGAATGAGCCTGCCAAATTTCAGCCTTCCACCTACACGGGAAGTTCGAGAATTAGTGATGAGTCAGTCAGTCAGTCAGTGAGTCAGTGAGGGCTTTGCCTTTTATTAATATGTATAGATAGCAAAATATCCGCGCTTCGCAGCGGAGAAGTAGTGTGTTAAAGAGGTTATGAAAAAGAAAAGGAAACATTTTAAAAATAACGTAACATGATTGTCAATGTAATTGTGTTGTCATTGTTATGAGTGTTGCTGTCTTTTATATATATAATATACACACACACACACATAAACATATATATATACATATACATACATATCTACATATATATATATACACATCCACATATATATATATATATATATACACACATATCAACATATATATATATACACACACACATACACACAGACACACATATATATATGTATATATATATATATACACATACTGATATATATCTATCTCTCTCTATATATATATATATATATACACACACACACATATATATATACACATACAGATATATATACATATACAGATATATATCTATATATATAAATATCTCTCTCTCTATATATATATATATATATATATATTATATATATAATACACACACACATATATATATATACATACAGATATATATACATATACAGATATATATCTATCTATATATATAAATATCTCTATATCTATATCTATCTATATATTATATATATATATATATATACACACACACATAATATATCTATATATCTTATATATATATATTATATATATAGCAAAATACCCGCGCTTCGCAGCGAGAAGTAGTGTGTTAAAGAGGTTATGAAAAAAAAAGGAAACATTTTAAAAATAAGTAACATGATTGTCAATGTAATTGTGTTGTCATTGTTATAACTGTTGCTGTCTTTTATTATATAATATAAATATATATTTATATATAATATACACACACATAAACATTTATATACATATACAGTGATCCCTCGCTATATCGCGCTTCGCCTTTCGCGGCTTCACTCCATCGCGGATTTTATATGTAAGCATATTTAAATATATATCGCGGATTTTTCGCTGCTTCGCGGGTTTCTGCGGACAATGGTCTTTTAATTTCTGGTACATGCTTCCTCAGTTGGTTTGCCCAGTTGATTTCATACAAGGGACGCTATTGGCAGATGGCTGAGAAGCTACCCAACTTACTTTCTCTCTCTCTCTTCGCTGACGTAGGGGGGTGAGCAGGGGGGCTGTTCGCACACCTAGACGATAGGGACGTTGCTACTTTCTCTGCAGCTGCTTCCTGAAGGACATGCTGACGGTGCTTCGCATACTTAAAAGCTCAAAGGGCACGTATTGATTTTTTTTATTTTTCTCTGCTCTCTCTCTCTTTGTCTCCTCCTGACGGAGGGGGTGTGAGCTGCCGCCTTCAACAGCTTTGTGCCGCGGTGCTTCGCATACTTAAAAGCCAAACAGCCTATTGATTTGTTTGCTTCACTCCTTTGAAGAGGAAGATATGTTTGCATTCTTTTAATTGTGAGACGAACTGTCATCTCTGTCTTGTCATGGAGCACAGTTTAAACTTTTGAAAAAGAGACAAATGTTTGTTTGCAGTGTTTGAATAACGTTCCTGTCTCTCTACAACCTCCTGTGTTTCTGCGCAAATCTGTGACCCAAGCATGACAATATAAAAATAACCATATAAACATATGGTTTCTACTTCGCGGATTTTCTTATTTCGCGGGTGGCTCTGGAACGCAACCCCCGCGATGGAGGAGGGATTACTGTACATATATATACATATCTACATATACACATCTACATATATATACACACATACATAAACACACACATAAGACTTACTGACTGAAACGGGCTTTCATTGACAATCATGTTACGTTATTTTTAAAATGTTTCCTTTTTTTTTCATAACCTGTTTAACACACTACTTCTCCGCTGCGAAGCGCGGGTATTTTGGTAGTATATATATATATATATACATATATACACATACATGCAGTTTTAATAACACAGAAATCAATATAAACATTAACATCATTATCATATGAGAATATGAAGTAATATATAAGAAGCACATTTCATATAAATAAATTATTAAACAGTAAAATCTTCTTCTGTAATTTGCTACCGTGGCAATTTGTGTGTCTGTCCAGGATTTTAAATGACCTGTAGCTCGCAAACCGTTTCACCTATACACTTGAAATGTGGTACACATATAGTACGTCACGTCTACTATCCGCTTTATGGGTGATGATTGTTTTAGTCTTTTTATCTTTATTTTATTTTATTGTACAATCAACTCCTATCTGCGCACAGCAGGGCAGCCGTGGGCGGATGCGTATGGTGTATTCACTCGATGTTATCGTGCATTGCGCTGTCAGTGGTATTTTGATAAAAGAATTTGAACAACATATAAGAAGCGTATAAATTATTAAACAGTAAAACATTAACATTTAAGAAGTAAAGTTACATTAAGTACTACTGCAGTGCCTTCGGGTATACCTCATTTTTTGTTTGCCATTACATGCTTAAATGTATACATTTTTTGGTGCACCTACCCAGAACACGCGACATATAACCGAGCGTGGGAGAAGCATGGATTTTAAACATGCGTTGAGTTATGTCTGGTCTCCCTCGTGAATAACTGGTAATGTTTGACTAAAATCTACAGCAGTAAAACGACATTACTCTATTTTTTTTTTTACGATCTCTGAGATCTTGCTTTTTTCGGTTGAAGGCTTCATAAGCTCTTTTATGTTGTATGGTGTACTTATCCCAAACCATCATCTTTGAATGTTGCAAGACTTTCGCCTTGTATGTAGATCGGGGTAATTACATTCATTGCATTCCTAGTCTGAATCACAATGATTGTATGGGTGGTTACCTGGCACTGTAGGGTTGCCACCCGTCCTTTAAAATACGGAATCGTGGCCGTTTGAGAATGAAATTGCGCGTCCCGTTTTGAATCAATACTGGACGGGATTTATCCCGTATTTTTTTTATCATTTTTTTTTTAAAGCAGCGTCTCATGCAAATCATCCCACACGCATTTTATGAAGATGCCTCCTTTCCTACTTTTGATTGGGTAATACTTGATGTCATCGTTAGTTTGATTGGTGTTTTTAACTGTCCAGTGAGGAGGGCGTGTCTTTTAACTACAGTCTGCAAAGTGTTTGGCACTGAGATGTGGCGTCAGCGCCATAGTTGAAGCCCCTAACGTTGCGGTCAGTAAGTCGGCTAACATCCGCCATGTGCCGTCTTTCAGTTGCGAGAAGCAGATCATAGAATGGTTGAAACTGTTGCCCCTAACGTTGCGCCACGGCGTGTGGTTCGTTTATACGTCGTGTCTTCTCATTAAACTTTATCTCGCGAATATGTTATTGCAATCCGCAGCGGGAGCGTTTCTATAAACTTAATTTAAAGTTACATTTTCACCGTGCTTTGTTTCCCTTATGAACTCGCTCCGTTCTCATTGTTTAATTAATTTTTTGCTCTTCGCTGTTTACGGCTGTTCCTCCATTTCCCCCCACTTCGTTCTTTTATCTCGCGAATATGTTATTGCAATCCTTAACGGGAGCGTTTCAATAAACTGATTGAAAATAGTTTTGCATTTACCTTTTTAGTAAAAGGCGAGCTTTTAAGCCTGAGAAATCACCCCGTAAATGCACACGTTTAATTGGACATGTGTTAATATGTATGGTTACACAGTATTAAAAGACAGTGAACAACGTCAGTTACCTTTGTTCCCGCGTTTGATAAAAGGTGAGCTTTTAAGCCTGAGAAATCACCCCGTAAATGCACACGTTTAATTGCACATGTGTTAATATGTATGCAACACAGTATTAAAAGACAGTCAAAAATTAACGTCATTTACCTTCGTTCCCGCGTGCGACTCGTGCTGTAAATCTCTTCCTTGTTTTA